>NW_011888791.1:6171593-6206254 GCF_000151845.1 Pteropus vampyrus | reverse complement strand
ACATATAAATCGGAGAAATACATTTTTAGGGCTTTATTTATTTTAGGTCATTTGTGTCAAAGTCAGAATCCATTCTTTATAAGAACACAGATAAAAACTGTGTTAGATGGTATGGAAAGGAACAATTATTCTCTGAGCATATATTTGCTGTGAATTGAGTTAGTCCTTTACAAAGGGCTACACAGAATTTCATGCTGGATATTTTGCCATTTGTACATGGATTCAACATAGTTATAGATGCTTCTATGGTCAACTAGATTTAATGAATCATTTTTCATGAGTGAGTTCCTGTCCTTGATAAAATAATGTATAATCATACATTGCATTCATGATTCTTAATAATAATTTGGAATGCTTTTCATATATTATTCCTTTGTATTCTTATCTTTCTTCTTTATTTTCATTTGTCTTCTAGAAGTGTCCTCTTGGTCATATGGATATATATTTTAACTTTAAAGGCATCAGTGTCCATCCTCTATCCTCAACCCAGAATCAATCTAGGTGAAGTGAGACATGAAGAAGCAGATGCTCTCCTTGCCCAGTAACTGTAAATCCTCTCAAACGGAGGGATAGCATCTCATCTATAAGTAGTACCAGCGCAGCAGCTGGTAGTAGCCACACTAAAACATCCCTACTACTGTTGACTTAGTGACTCACCTTTTACATTAATTCCTCATAAACTTTGCCCTTTACCATCTCTAGCTTTTTCATGTCTTTCCCTCAGTCTAAAACTCTACCTAGTATAGAAGACCTAGTGCAAATGTCATTAGATATCCCTTAATAACTTATATCAAAATTTACTATGTATTTTTTTTATATTTCTATAGCTTTTGCTTGTGCTTGCCAAACACTGTATCACATGATTATTACTTGGCGTATTTTATTTATGCTACCTGAAAGTAGAATCCTTATATACAGGTTAATGTTTTATAGATCACTATATAATTTCACAATTCAAAGCTCTGCTTGTAATAAGGTTTCAAAAAATGTTTATTAACCATTAAATTGATAAATCTGTTAAATTCCTAAACTAATACATAATTTGTATAACAAAGTTTAATGCTCTATGCCATGATTGCAATTCAATCTTCTTTTTTACTAAGAACGTATAAAAACTATTCAATGGTGTCACTAAGAACATGTTATAAAAACTATTCAGTATAAACATAAGGCATTGCTATTAAGATTTAGAAATTTTAGGTTCTGTTTATAATTAGATGTCATTCATTATTTATAAATAATTCTCTTAGTTAAATGTATATGCAATATTTAAAGAAATATTGTTATCACACATCATTTGCTTTGTGATAGCCTGGCTAACCCAGAGATCTATGTTGTAACATTCTCTCGATAAACTTACCTCTCACAATGATGTTGGTGGACTTTTTTGCAGGGTTTCCCACATTATTATTGGCAATGCAGCTGTAAGTACCAGCATCTTCTGAAGTGATGGCAGGTATGGTCAAAGTTCCCCCATTCAATACCGTCTTTTCAGGCAGAGTCCCAAAGGACCTGACCCAGGTGAGAGAGGGTGCAGGCTCTCCTCCTGTCGTAACACATACTAATGTTATGGCCTCTCCAGGATTAACAACTATAGGGTCATCCACCAAGAGTTTAATTGACGGAGATGCTAAAAGACATAAACAAAAGAACATGCACCTATTTAGATCTACTACAACTAGAATTCAACAGCATGCTTCATACTTATTCAATTAAAATAAAATATTGTTTTATTTTGCCAAAATCTTAATTTATGAAATTAAAACCAGATATAGTGGTTATATATTTTGATTATGTGGTATAAGCCTATAGAACTATATTAAGAATCTCTCATATGGAGAGAAGAATTTAAATTTATGTATTCTTAGATAATTGTTCCAAATTAGAATAATAAGAGGAATAAAGTTTTAAAACAAAATTCCTTGCTCTTTTTAATGTTAACAATGACTGTTTGTTTTTGTCGTTCCAGGTGTAAATACTGTAGCTGTTTAGTCCTTGTATTTTCATGGCGATCACCAATTATTTAATTTTTGGAACATTCTGAGGTAAAATGATAAATTTTTGTAACCAGAACATAACTAAATAAGAGATAAAGTCATGGATCATCCCAGTCTTTTACCAAACATTGGGCCTGGTTTTTGGTATTGAAAGGAATGACAAAATCATCTAATTCTAATACTGTCCACACACTTCAGCTCTAACTTCTACATTTAAAAGGTATAAGTAGTGAGTTTTTATAACTACCACTTTAAAATTTAGAAACAAACAAACAAATGAGACCTCAAACATAGTTCCAAACTATTCCTACCATCACTCTTATATTTGGGTTATATAAATCATCTGCCAAGTGTGAAAAAAAAGTCATTTGCAATCTTTCGGATTTAAAAATACAAAAATAAATAATATGCTGTGTTATAGACTTTTCCTCAAACACTCAAAATAAAACTGCACAAAACCTATGTTCACTTACAGCACTTTTTTTTTCTTCTTACTTGGGATGGCCAGCCTATATAATACATCCCTAAATAAAAGCTGCAGATGTATTATGATATTGTTTGAGTTCCCGCATTCAGAAATATTTTATGTCAAAAATAAAACCGTATTGTATGAAATCGATTCATATCAGAAATATTTAATGTGTTCAATTGCATTGTAATTTTTTTTTTTTTAGATATTAGCTTCAGCTTAGAGTTGCATAGTGTATTTCTCAGAATAGAAGGTAAACTCGTTTTGTTGTTCAGTACTGCTTGCCTTTTTGAAAGAAGATAAAAAGCCAAAGGAGAACAAGAAAACAATTTCATATTATTGTTATGGTCCTATGGGACAGGCACAGAATGGCTGGATGACCTTTTTAAACATTGTTATACTGGCCCTTCTAACATCATTTAAGTACTATGGAAGTTTTCAAAGTGTCTTAATAGCCTTTCTGAGGAGTTGATTTTAAATTATAAAGATTTATGACTAAAATT
The DNA here is from genome assembly GCF_000151845.1 of Pteropus vampyrus. Classification (NCBI taxonomy): domain Eukaryota; kingdom Metazoa; phylum Chordata; class Mammalia; order Chiroptera; family Pteropodidae; genus Pteropus; species Pteropus vampyrus. The sequence continues at coordinate 6,203,285 of NW_011888791.1, read as the reverse complement.
TTGTTGCAAAAGGCAATGCAGTTTCGTAGAAAAGACAGCATCTCAAAGAGTTATTTAATGTTGTTAAATTGATGAAAGATATCACTAATTAAATACTTTGAAAATATACTTAATAATTGCTATATTATCATGAAAAAGGGAAAAATCTCTATAGCCTAATTTGAAGAAAATAGTATAATCTTGCAAAGGTATTTAGTTAAAATATAAATCTAGAGATTCCAGCATTTATATAACATTAACAAAGCTCATTTTTTTACATTATATTTTAGTAAATTGAAAGTGTCAAGGCCTAAAGGCCATTCATAGTATATGTTTGAACTATAGAAACACACAATGGTGACATTAAGAAATATTTGTACATGAAATTGAATGAGGATGAGTTGTTTTCTATTAGATAGACAATATTTTTTTTAAAAAAAAAAGCTCAAGAGAATTTCAATGCTCAAAAAAAAAAAAACAATATATATGTAACAATACCACCATTTTACTATAATTGCAGAACTACATTCACAATCTTATTAAAAACTCCTCTTTTTTTATAAATCTGAATTGAAAACAAACTATTGTCCAACTCAGTTTTGTTGAAGATGGCATTCAACAAAAAAATGGCTAATGATTTAAAACATTAAGAATATTCATATATATTTTAGTATAAACTTTTCTGGTTTTATATATTGAAAAGATAAAAGGTAAAATTGTCATTTTTGTTCTAATGTCTAACTTTTGATTTTATAAATATTTTTTTTAAACTATGAGGCTTTGCTTAAAAACCTTAAGGACATTAGGAATCATCAAGCTTAAGGATAAATCCTGTCCTAAAGAAAAATGTTAAAGTAGGAAAAACATAAAAATACATTTTTTCTATTATTAAAAATATTTTTTAATAATAAAATTTTAATAATAGAATAATAAAATTTTAAGAGATTTTTACTGGAAGAATTCTTTGCTAATTTGATGATATACAAAAGAGTGACTGAAAATATCTCAAGCCAGTTATTCTCTTCTTATAGGCTTCCATAGTTCCCCATATTTTTCCTTTCATATCACATTGTATAACATTAGCCAGGCTACCACTATTGCTCTTCAACCAGAAGTAAAGTTTCATGATTTCATTCTCTGAAGTATGGTGTAATGGTTGAGTGCTAAGAGACACTTGGGATCAAATCTTGACTGTGCTATTATTTAATAACTGCTTGAACTTGGGTAAGTTTTTTTCACTCCTGCATGCCTCAGTTTCCCATTATTTAAATGGAGGACAACAATTGTTAACTATCTTATAGTACTGAGATGATTTAACATGTGAAAGTGTTTACAATAGTGCTTAGTACAAAATATGCACTGAAAAAGTATCTGCTTTTGTCACTTTTTTTATTACCACCCACATTGCTAGGTACAGTTCTTGGCACATATTAGGTTCTTAATAAATATTAGCAAGGCAAATCAATAAATGGGTATATAAATAAATGAGTGACTAGTATTACAAAATTTGTCCCCTTAAATGGCAATTATTCTATTTTACTCTGATGCATATGGCAAAGACCATTTAAGACCATTTGACTTTTGTAGGTCCTGTACAATATCATATAAAATATATTTAAATACACCTGTACATTGTGAAGAAAAATAAACATTTATTAATTTTGTTTTACGATATTTTATTTGTAAGTTAAAACTATTGTCTTTCAAGAATCAACATACAATACATCCTTTAAAAGCTCATAGGCAGAGGAGCTCTGGTCAAGATGGAGGATAGATAAATGCTGTGTTCTCCTCCTCTCACAACCACATCAAAATTACAACTAAACTACAGAACAACCCTTATTGAGAATTACCTGAAGTCTAGCTGAGCAGAAGTCCTACAACTGGGAACACACAGAAAAGGCCACTTTAAAGCAGTAGGAGGGGTGGAGACGTGAAACGGGCTGGCACCACACTCATGTGTAGTGGTGAGAATCCAGAGGGATATCTTGGCTGCAGAGGTCCCCTCTAGAAGAGTGAGGGGTCCCAGCCCTGCAGCAGGCTCCCCATCCTAGAGTTGCAGTGCCAGGAAGAGAAGTCTGTACAACTTCTGGCTGTAAAAACCAGTGGAGATTGTGGCTGAGTGATACCGAGGGCCCAAGGAGTCACACATATTCCTCTTATGGCCTAGCAAGCAGACTTACCACTGATGGACTCACTTGCTCTGAGCTCTGGTGCTGGCGCAGCAGCTGAAAGGCACTAGGGGCACATGGGGAGGAAATGAGTTGCCTGGCTTCAGGGTGACGGCTAGAGAGGCAGCTATCTCTCAGAGATAAGTGTTAGCAGAGAGCATTGTTCCTTTGTTGAACCCTCTTCTGCCCAGCTTGCAGACCCAGGTGGCAGCTGTATCACTCCTGCCCGGGTGATACCCCAAGACCCCGCTCCTTCCAACTTATAGGTTCACCCAAGCCACTTCTAGTGGATTTTCCAGTCAAACAGCCTATCTTGGCTCATGCTGTAGACTTTCCTAAAAAATCTCAAAGTTTCGTAAAACCTAAACAAGCAACATCTGGCTTTGGTGTGCCCTGTACCTCTTGCTGAACAGCTACGTCTTGGCATTAGCAGCAGCCAGCCTTGGTTTGCAGCAAGGCCTCTTTTGAGGCACTTCCAAGCCCAGTGTGTATGGCAGCCATCTGTGGATTGCTTGGTGGCTCATGCCAGGTGGCCCTGGGCAGGGCACAGGCTATGGCTAAACTTGGTCTGTAGTAGGGCCCCTCCCAGAATGCCCCAGCCTGTATGCCTGGTGGCAGGCTTCACTCTGAGCTAGAGCACCACCCAGGGTCACATCTGAGGATGATACACCCAAAGGGCAGACAAGGCAGACACTAGAGCCCTGCTAAAGCAAATCTTGCCTTTGTAGGGTCACCCTCTGCTCAGCAGCTTCTGCACTAGTCACAACCAGTCATCATAACTAATCGGCCCGACAGTCAGTCCCTCCCACTGATGAGCAAACAGCAACCAAGGCTCAACTACAACAAGAAGGCACACACAACCCATACAAGGATAATACCTGAAGAGCTCAGCTCAGGTAACCAGTGAAGACTGTGCCACTGAGCCTCACAGCACACCTAGTACATAAGTCCACTCTACTAAGACCAGGAGACATAACAGACTGACATAATACATAGAAACAAACATAAATAGGTAGCCAAAATAAGAAGACAAAGAAATATGTCCCAAACAAAAAAATTGAACAAAGATACCCCCAAAAAGAACTAACCAAAATGGGGACAAGCAATCTACCAGAAGTGGAGTTCAAAATGCTGGTTATAAGGATGCTCAATGAACTTAGGAGAAGAGTAAAGGAACTCAGTGAGAACTTTAACAAAAATAAAACATAAAAAAAAGTCAGAAATGAAGAATACAATAACTGAAATTAAGAATACCTTAGGAGGAATTAACAGTACATTAGATGAAGCAGAGGATCGAATCAGTGATAAGGTAGCAGAACACAACCAATCAGAACAGCAACAAGAAAAAAGAATTCAAAAAAATGAGGATATTTTAAGAGGCCTCTGGGATAACATCAAGTGTAACAGCATTCACAACCTAGGGATACCAAAATGAGAAGAGAGAGAGCAAGGAATTGAAAACCTATCTGAAGAAATAACAATGTAAAAATTCCCTAATCTGGTGAAGGAAATAGACATAAAGTCCCAGGAAATGTAAAGAGCCCAAAACAATGTAAACCCAAAGGGGCCCATACCAAGACACATCATAATTAAAATGCCAAAGGCTCAAGACAAAGAGAGAATCTTAAAAGCAGCAAGAGAAAAGCAGTCAGTTACTTATAAGGGAGCACACATAAGACTGTCCGCTGATTTCTCAACAGAAACTTTGCAGGCCAGAAGAGATTGGCAGGAAATATTCAAAGTGATAAAAAACAAGGATTTATAACCAAGATTACTCTATCCAGCAGAGCTATTATTTAGAATGGAAGGACAGATAAAGAACTTCCCAGATAAGAAAAGTCTAAAGGAGTTCATACCACCAAGCTGGCATTACATGGAATGTTAGAGGGACTTCTTTAAGAAGAATAAGGAAAAAGCAAAAGAAAAGATAAAAAGTATGAATAATAAAATGGCAATTACTTTAAATGTAAATGGATTAAATGTTCCAATCAAAAGATAAGGTGGCTGTATGGATAAGAAAGCAAGACCCTTATATATGCTGCCTACAAGAGACTCACTTAAGATCAAAAGACACACACAGACTAAAAGTAAAAAGATAACAAAAGATATTTCATGAAAATGGAAGCAAACAAAATAAAAGCTGAGGTAGCAATACTTAATACCAGACAAAATAGACTTTAAAACAAAGGCTATAATGAGACAAGGAAGGACCCAGTAATCTCACTTCTAGATATTTATTTGAAAAAGCCCAAACACTACCTTGAAGGAACATGTGAATTCATATGTTCACTTTAGCATTATTTACAGTAGCCAAGATATGGAGGCCACTTGGATGTCCAGCAATAGCTGAATGGATAAAGAAGAGGTGGTATATATATTCAATAGACTTACTCAGCCATAAAAAATATGAAATCTTTCCCATGTTGACAACATGGATGGACCTAGAGAGTATTGCGCTGAGTAGAGCAAGTCACACAGAGAAAGGCAAATGTCATATGCAAAATCTAGAGAACATGATAAACAAAGAAACAACAGAAACAAACTCATAGGTACAGAGACCATTTTGATGATTGTCAGATTGGGGGATGACGTGATGTGTGAAGAGGGGAGGGGATTAAGAAGTACGAATTGGTAGTTACAAAATAGTCATGAGGATATAGAGTGTAGCATGGAGAATATAGTCAGTAGTATTTTAATAACTAGGTATGGTGTCAAATGGGTGCTGGATTTATCGGGGTGATCACTGCATAAGTTACATAAATGTATATTCACTGAGTTATACGCCTAAAATGAATATAATATTGTATGTCAACTATAATTGAAAAAATAAAAATTGAAAATTAGGGGGAAAAAAAGCTTATCAACAAAATATATTGTCTATTTCCTCATTGCCTTGCAAGTGAATGTTATTTTTCAGTGTTCTTAAACTGTCCAATCACCCTAAGTCTATGCATTATAAACATCTTCTTCAGCATCCTCTTTCTATATAGATATATAGGAAATGAAGAAAGATAAATCTTCATTACACTAAATCATGTACGTAGCCGAGTGTTTAGTAAATGTCTATCACATGTTTTGGTCAAATTATCCCATCACCATATAAGTATAAACATGTAAGATCTAATAAAGGTCATAGTTTCTCTTATTACCAATGAGAAAAGTGTGTTGTTCTAAAACATGTTACAGGATCTAGACATGTGTTGATTCTTCATAGCAATATGTGAGAGATAGATTACTATTTTAAGCTCATTTTTAAGGAAGAAATTAAACATGAAGGTTAAAAGGGCACAAGAGAAATAATGAATGGATAGTATATAATTTTTATTTGAGATATTCATCAAACCAAAGTAAAAAGTAGAAAAATGTGAAATACATAAAACAAAAAAGAAAATCTTTAACTTAAGTGAAAAATCGCAGATTATTTTAAACATGTTTTATAGTTATTGCCAAAACATAGCTCTATTCACATAAAAATAATTCCAACTAAATCTGCTTTTAACATAGCACATACATAGATTCATATACCAGAAGGTATAAACATTCTGTTTACACACAGTGCTCTTATAAATAACTGAGGTGCCAGTCAGACTTTCAGAATAATAATTTTGCCAGCACTTTATGATGGAAGGCATGAGTCACCATAGCAGTTGTCATGGAGACTTGTCTCTCCTCTTCAAGATTAGTATGCAGATATTTTATCATGCTCTATGTATTTGTTGATGGGAATACAATAGATGATAGATAAATGATAGATAGATAGATAGATAGATAGATAGATAGATAGATAGATAGATAGATAGATACATACATACATACATACATACATACATACATACATACATATATACATACATACATACATACATACATAGGAAGACTATTGGTCCTGGGAAGAAACAGAAGAAAGGGAAAGGAAAAGAAAGGGAGGAAAGGATAGTCTATTGTTTGTATTTTCCAAAATCCTAAACTCAATAACTGCTAAATGGAAAATGTATTTAAGAGAATATTTCCGAGAAAGGAAATTCTTTTCATGTTCCTTTCAGCTAGCTCCTTTCTTCCTGGAAATAAATAAATAAATAAATAAATAAATGATTTTTTTCTTGGGCTGAGCAACAGATAGTTCAGTGGTAGTAAGATATAGAGAACTGGCTTCTTGACCGTTACATCAAATCTCCCCCCTAACGTTTGGATATTTAAGCACAGAGGACCTGTGTGTCTCTTAGTGGCTTAAGGTTACTGAGTGTGACTAACTGGAAATAAAAGGACATAGTGAATCTCATAAGAAGAACTCTGTACTTTAGGGGAACTACTATATCCAGCCCCACAATGGTGGAATGGAAGGAGAAGAGAGACCCATCAGACTGAATGTGTCAGGACAATAGGAATGAGAGAGGTTTCAGGTTATACATGCCTATCAAAAGACTCAGACCTCACATTCCATACTTTGGTACAACATAGCATCTCCTAGAATTTAAACAAAACCTGGTGGAAACAGCAACTCCACATTGACTAAGACAAAATTTCTGAAATTATGGCAGAATAGGTGGTTGAAGTTGAATTATAAAATAATAAAAAAATATATAGTTCTTCAAACCTGAGGTTGTAGTCTAGGAGTCATCTCTACTACAAATTTTAGTGAGTCAGTTCCTCATAAGGATCTCTGGATATGTGATAAAAAATTTAGTTTGGGGTTAATTAAGAATATATTCTGTAGGAAGAAATACTATTTTAGATGAGGTCAATGACTTCTTGGGTGTTTTGTTTTTACTGCTACCTTATGTAATAGCTTGTTGAAGATAAACATGGTTGAAAAAAATAAAAACAATGTAGTGTTAATCATTTTTATATTCTTAGAGACTTTGGCCCTCCATAGATTTGAGACTTATATTTTTTTTAAAAGAGTATAGTTTTCCAGCCCAGACACTTTGATTAAATTAATATGAAGCAGTTAACTACTATAGTTGTTAGTTGCCTTGAGTTAGACATATTATAAGATGTGTTTCTTTGAATGGAAGTAATCTGAGTATTAGAAAGTGAATCATAGGAAAAATCATGAGGAATGAAAAACATAAAAGAAAAAAAAAAAAAAACCAATGTATTCCAATAAAAACTCCTCAGCTAGACCAGTATCTGTCTTAATTTGAATTCCCCTCTAAAGCAGGTCCAGGTACAATAGCAAATTTGAGTGGGGAACCGAGAAGCATATTGAAGTTGCTAAGAAGATAGATAGGAAAGGAAGAAAAGCCAGTTAAGGAGCACTAATGAATGGGTTGTCACTGTGAGAAACCTGGCTCCCTGCTGCTGGGAAACCCTCTTCAGCAGTCCTCAACCTTTTTGGCACCAGGGCCCTGTGCTCCTATGAGAATCTAAGTCTGATGATCTGAGGTGGAGCTAAGGCGGTGAAACCAGTGCTGGGGAGCGATTGCAAATACAGATGAAGCCTCTCTTGCTCACCCGCTGCTCACCTCCTGCTGTGAGGCCTGGTTCCTAACAAGCTACAGATCGGGTACTGGTCCATGGCCTGGGGGTTGGGGACCCCTGCTCTAAGAGACTGTTACATAGAACATACTTCAAAACTCTCCCTCTGAAGAGTGAGGATACTGGGTGGGGTGTTTACCAACTCGCCTCCCTCATTACTTAAAGATTATTCTGAGGTCTTAACTTCCCAAACTCATGCTTTGGCTGAACATATTGCGGAGTCCAGAGAAAGTCCTCAGAAAGAAGGTTATTGAGTACGGAATCTGTCAAAAGAAACTGTAGTGGCCTCCAGAACACGCTAAGAGGAGATGGTAGGGCACTCACAGTGTCTGCTAGGACATCCTTTCCAGGTAAGTTCAATGATCAATAACCAGTCATTTGGAGATAATGTAAAGAATTAAGAAAGAAAGAACAAGGAAAGAAGTGGTGAGTAGGGACACTTCATCCATCATGATACAGGCAAGAAATGAAATGAATAAGAGCATAGTTTGAATTAAAGGAAGAAGAGACAAAAATATGTATGAATAACTTTCTGATCCTGTTCCATGACCCTACATTTTTAAACTAGAAAATAGACAAACCAAGTCCAGCTTCTATGTGGAGAAACACATTTGAGCTATACTTACAGATTCGAAGAACAGAAAAAAGTTTCACTTGGAAGAACTAGTCAGTCATTTCACTGAGATAGGAACCATTATATTTTCATGCATTTTGTTGAAATCCATTTTCAACATAGAATTCATTGAAATACAGGTAGCAGTGAGCATTTCACATAATAAAAATGAGAGACTATATTAGAAGTTGATTTGAAAAAAATATCCTGCCCATTTAATTGGGTTATTATTCATATATTATCATTGTTGACATATTGATTGATTCTCCTGAAGCCTAGGAATAATATCATGTTGGAAAATTTTATTTAAAACAATGCTCCCAGATATGGCTTTATTTGAAATAGTATTCAAAAATAGTCTCTAATGCAAGAGAGAGACTTTCCTACAGATATTGAAGCCAACATGCAGTTTTCATCATTTTAATATTCACAAGACAGAGATTTCTGGAAATTATTGAGAAGGCAGAGTAAGAGTGTTCTTTTATGAAAAATTACAAAAAAATCTACTAAAAATGACTTAGTTCATAATTATATGGATTTCAAACAAAAGGTTCTCAAGGTGGGTTTTGTTTTGTTGTTGTTAGGAATTAATATCTCTAGGTATTGCTTGTTCTCCCTAGTACAACACATTTCAACACTTTCATTCATTTATCCAATAAGTATTTATTGAGCACCTACTATGTATTAGGCCCTCTGATAGACATTTGGGATATATCAGTGAACAAAATAGCCAAAGATTCCCTGCACTCAGAAACTTACATCCTAGAAAGAAGAGAACAAGCCCTCTCTCCATGACTCCCATTTTCTTAGGTAACTTTACATATTTACATCACTTGCCTGTTCTAAAGTCATTGACCAGGATGTTTATGTCATCAGAGCACAATGAGTACAAAACAAAAAAGTCAAAAGATATTTCAATGAAATGAGACTTTACAAAAGATAACCAGTGTCATTTACATTTTAATCTAGTAATTAAACGAGTAAATGAGGGGAAAAAAAAAACAAACAAACTAGGAATGGAACTTGTGTTCTAAGTTGAACAAAAGACAATAAACTCAAAATTTATTTTAGTTAATAAACTATGCCAATAGTTAGAATACTAATACTTAATAGCCTGAAAAATCTTCATAAACATTGGGAAAACATGATGAAGAAAAACTTTAGCATCACATATATCTCTCTCTCTTGATAAACAACCCTTTTCTGTTCTTGCCAACAGGTGATATCTTGGTAAAATTTGGTCCTATTTATTTTTACAAGAAACTAAGCATCAATCTGTTGCAGCAGCAGAATCCCTCAAGATCACCACTCATGGAGAGAAAATATGAGCTAAGTACTTCTAACTAAGGAATTTGTTTTCCATGGAATTTTCCTGTTCTTTATAAAAGATACTAGATTTTTGGAAATAGTGCCAGTTTGCACAGATATTCTCTTCACAAAATCAGCAGAGAATGAACTTGCTATTCCTGCTGCCCGAAATTCTCTTGCAATACTTAGCCACCTGCTAAACTAGCAGTCAAGTATTTTACCATACTCAAATGTCAACATCGATTCTTCACCGAATTCCTAGTTTTTTGTCCAAGCCAATTGAGTTGTTTCCTCCTTTGTATCAACATAGCTACTGATAATATCTTTACCCCTTAGGACATTTATCTCTACCCTTTCACTATTAAATATTTAGGAATAGAACATCAAGGTGAAAAGGTTGATGTTTTCATACTTGTATGAAAAAACAGCACCCAATAAAAGATCTGGCAAAGAATTAGGAGCTTAATAAAGCCTTGCTGAATAAAAGAATGTTGAACTTAAAGACAAGAAAACAGAAACTCTACCTAAGCCCTGACTATTCATCATGAACATAACTCCCCACCCCATACCCCCCCCCAAAAAAAATCAATGTGAAAGAATGCAACATAAGACTCAGGATTTCATGAGCCATTCATTGAAAAATACTAGTTGTGATCACCTGCAAATTCTTTTATTGTTCAACCCGTCTAAACTAACAAGGTGATGACAAATAATTTCTCTATCAACATTTACTACATTATCCATATAAAATAAATATAGCATATCATTTACCCTTATTTGTACTTAATTCTTTGCTCAGTTATAACACATACATTACTATCAATAAACCATGTGATTAAGCCAAATATGTCTCTGAATGAAAAATAAAGAGTACATCGCCCTTGTTATAAGAGGACTAGTATTTAGTTAATTCGGTATGGACTTAAAATATCAGTCACTATTTAAGGTTCTTCTGTAAGAGTGACATAATGCAGCAGAAGAACAGATAAAGACATTACCTCCAAGACCATCTGTTGTTGCTCTTGCAGCTATACTTCTGGAATCCTCTCCAGAGTGGTAAAGCAAATAAAACAATAATTCTGCTCTTGCCACCACAGCTGCTGAAATAGAGGCAGCTGGTATTTCTACAGCCAGTATCAGAATACAGAGGGATCCATGTAAAAAGGTACTCTGTTATTGGTTGCTCTCTTATCGGTGTGAAAAAGATTAGTTTTTTTTTTTTCTTTTTATTATACATCCTGGAGACACTGTATTGTAGTGTTATATTTTGAATCCTTTTATGATTCTGTAATTTCATTTTATAGCAATTTTGGCTAAGGCTGCTTCATAGCTTATCTTAAAGAATAACATTGAACAGATTTAACTCTGCTGGGTCTCTGTTTGCTTCTCTGAACATCAAGGGGATTCTGTTAGATAGATAATTTTTAAGGAATTACTTAGAACAAGTTTCTACCTTCATTAGAAAAACACTTGGGCATATAGTCTCCTAATCTTATGATATATCTTACTCAGGTTACTCCAATGTCTAAATTGGTTCCAATATATAGCAAAGATTAGAAATCACATCAGGAGCTTAATTAGCCAGGTCATTGAGAGCAGCAAAATAAACTGATTGCAAACATTTTATTTTTAAAAAAATTTTAATTCAACATATATTTATTATTACAACTGTGTATCTGGCTGTGTTCTAGGCATTGGAGATAAAAGAACAAAACTGGCAAAAATCCTACCCTTGAAGTGTTTATAATTAGATGGAGACAATTATAGACCTTAAGAGTTCCAGGAACGCTTCAAAAAGCTTTATATATACCGACTCATTTTATTGTATGAGATAGGTACTATTATCACCTATTTTACTTATTACCAGTTTGAGAAACAGTTTAGATAAATTGTTCAAGGTCACATAGGTAGCAAATGGTGAAGCTGGGATTCTAATCTAGGCATTCTGGTTTGAGACGGATCTAAAGCATTATAGATAAACTCCAGAGTGAAAATAAATAAAGTTTTATCATTCCAAGCTCTAATTCCTGATGATCTTCATGTCAGAGGAAGAATTAGTGCTGCCTCTCTAACAGAAAGAAGGGGTAATATTAATACAATCTATTGCTATGTTATAAAAATCTGGGAAAGGCAATGATAAATGTGATTGGCTGCTCAGACCAGGAATCTCTACCATTCAGAACAGAAGGCAAAAAAGACTTGCGACCCACCTAAGTTATAATTAAAAAGACTAAATTCTGAAGTGTCTTTGTAAGAGGTTTTTATGCCATTGCTCAGGGTGCGTTTATTCCTAACTTACACAGTTGTCCCTTGGTATGCGGCGAGGGTGGGGGTGGCGGGGATTGGTTCCAAGTCCCCTAACAAATCTAAGGATATGCAAGACCCTTATATAAAATGGCATAGTATTTGCATATAACCAAGGCACATTCTTCCATATACTTTAAATCATCTCTAGATTACTTATAATACCTATAATACCTAAATGCTATGCAAATTGTTTTTTTACTGTATTGTTTAGGGAATGATCCAAAAAATATGTACATATTCAGTATAGATGCAACCATCATGGGCTTAGCTACATAGTACATGTCAGCAACAACATAATATTTTAAAAAAAAATATTTTCAATCTCTGGTTGATTTAATCTGTAGATGCAGAACAGCAGTTATGGAGGGCCAACTGTACATAACTATAATGGTATAATGGGCTCAGTTATTTAAATTCTCAGATTTCACGAGGTAAAAAGGAAGAATTTAAGCACGGAAAGGCTTCTCGAGACAGGTAAATGGAGAGCAACAATGGTAGTTGACAAACTACCAGTAAGGAAAGAGTAAAAGAAACAAATATATTATTACATGGAACAGTAAGTGTGGTCTCAAAGATAAACTATTAATTAAGCCTCCATTCTCAAATTGTCAGATTAGGCAGGTACAATTTTAAAAAGCAAGAAAAGTAGGTATTAGTAATAAGATGGGAAGAGAGAGGGAGAGAGAGCTTATTTGCTGATGAATCTAAAGTATGCTATAAAATACTGCTAATGCTACTCTGCGAAGAATAAAAGTGGTTATATTTTGCTGAATACAATTCTAGACCAAAGATTAAATAAATTAAAGCATGTAAATTATATGTGCATTCATATTTAACACACTTAAATATTATAATGATTATTTACTTTGAATTCTAGAAGTATACCTGTCCCTTAATTTATGTGAATTTACCATTTCATGCATCTTTTTTTTTTGCAGAAGAAAATCACACAAAGAGTCCACCAGTATGAAAGAAAAATACTAAATAGGCCATTACAAATCATACAAATATTTTTTCACGTATTTTCACACACACACACAAACGCTAATGAAAATTCAGAAAACTAGAATAGATTTTATTTGCTGTTGGTGTCTGTACTGTAATCTAAAGCAATCAACCTTCTCTTTTTAATTGGTTTCATTATTTCAGTTTCATTATTTCTGTTTATGTTTTTGGATGATCTTTTTCCACCCCCATCTTTGGCTTAGTTTTCATAAATTCCTCAAAATTCACTGCAACATTTAAAAAAAAAATAGTTTGAAATTTTAAGGTTCACTGGATTTTTGGATCAATATCTAGAATTGCAGTTTCCAGTTTTGTGGCCAATTGAAGAGCTTTACAAATATTTTCTGCAGCAAATGAAACTGATTCAAGGTCACTGACGTATTTATCGGTAGGATGGGCTTCAGATATTAAGTGAATTAATTCATTGTCAGTAAATTTCTGATCAATCAGTAATTCATTAATATCTACGTTTAAATTGTCAGAGCCTTCTTGAAATGTATTTAATAAATTAATTCCAGTTAATCCCTTTTCAGTTTGAACAATATTCCCTGGTACAACCACTTCTGGTCATATTGCTTTCCAGTAAGTATTTAAATTTGATGGCTTTATATCACTCAAAGCTAAAGCAATATTCTTTTTTAAAATTTTATTTCATTATTAGTTTTAAGTATACAGTACATTGGTTACACATTTACGTAGTTTATGAAATGATCCCCCTGATTGCTCTTTTTCTCCTCTGGTTCTACACCTAGCCATTACATTAGTGCTGACTGCATTCCCTATGCCTATAAAGCGATATTCTTGATACGACTTAAAATTGTATATTTATTCCAGGCTTCTGTAACTGTAAGTGATTCATTGTCTTTAAGCTTATTAAAAATAGCATTAAATCTCCATTTAATATAATTAATCTTAAAGATGGAAATAATGCCTTGATCTAAAGGTTGGATCAAGGAAGTTGTATTTGGTGGCAAATACACAATTTTTGTATTTAGATGTTCTAAATTGTGTGGACGACCAGGTGCATTATCTAAAAGTATTTTAAAAGGAAGACATTTTTCCTTCATATAATTTTCAGCTTCTACAGCCAAACATCTGTAAAATCAATCCCCAAAAAAACAACAGAAGTCACTCATGCTTTTTATTTGTCATCCAATGAATGGGAAGATCATTAATAATTGTGTATTAGTAAGTATTATTTCTTTGTACATTGCTGAATTAAGCTATTGTCTTTTAGAAAGAGTAATTGCCAATAATGGGAATGAAAACGAAAGGACCGGGTAAAATGAGACCATGTAAATGGAAACAAAATATAAAAAGTTCATGTAAACAGGGATGAGGGAGGTTATTTATTGCATATTAAAAAACTCATATAAAAAAATACCGCCTAAATCGAGACGCAGATAAGTGCAGTGTTATGAGTACCTCGACCCTTTCCAAGTATCTATTTCCAACCTCATAGCTGAGATTTCTGCCCTCACCTCCAAATGGATATGTGTACATTTGAAGATGTTAGAATGTGGAGTCTAATTTTAGGATGTGCGGGTGACTCAATAAATTAAGTCCTGCCTTGGGAAATCCGAGAAATGTGTAGATTTTGTTTTATAAAGGATTAAATATCTTTTGGGGAGATGTTTTCCTTTTAGGTATAGATATATTAAGTACTTTTTACTATTATGTTTATATTGATATTCCTTCCCCGTGGTTAATTAAATTTTAAAAAAAGGAAAGGAAAGGCAGAAAAAGAATTAGAGTGTAATTTGTTAAAAATAAATTTGCCAAAGCATAGGCATTTGATTCCAAGTTTTGTGTGTGTTTAAGAGCCAATTTGCTAGACTGAATTTAAAAACCATAAAATTGTGGAGAAAATGACAATTTTAAGTTATAGATATTGTAGGAGGTGTCACCGTGGTATCATTAATATACTGTAAATATTAACTGCTGCTTAATACTATTATTAAAGATCTAATTCCAACAAGAGTCAATTCAAGTCTAACTACTAAACTAGCTACATTTCTTATCTTAGAATTTCAGACATTCAAAGAACATTTAAATATATTGTTGCCATGTTCTAGGAAACGCTGCCACATTCTAGGACAATGCTGCCACATGATAAGAGAGGTCTTTATTTTTTGAGTAAGATAATACTGTAATGCAACATATGTAGAGAAATTTATTTGCTGCGCGAAATGGAATATTGTTTAAGAGAAGATGAAAAGCCAATAAAACCTTTTTAATACTATTTTAATATGAATGATAAACATTGATTGAATTACCTCTGAATTAATTCCTCCCAACACAAAAAAATACATGCATAAAAATACATGCCAATATTTTATTTCTCAGAACTACTGAAAAATACAGCTTTCACATTCTAGTTGTGATATTTTCAATACGGATTTTGGTAAAGTCACATTTCCCCATTTTACATAATTAATATAAGCGGCTGCAATATCTTTGTATTTACGAATACTTGAACCATCTGTTTCAATGTTGAATTTTTGTTTTTCTTCAAATTCTTAATTTTGATATGTATTGATTTGCCTATTTAACTTTCCAGCAACATGATAATTACATACTCTTTGTAGAGCTGTATACATATAATAATGCTTTACTAAACCTGTATTCATATTTAATATTTTGCTAAAACACACAAACCAAAGTTTAGCACCACTGCATATTCACTGAATTTTCAGGTTCTTTGTAATGCAGTATCATATTTTTGTACAGTCCATAGTGTCATAATTCTATATGAATATTTCATCAGGTTACTTTTTACTTATGGTTCCAAAATCAAAAAGACATGAATGTTAGTTACAGTTTCATCAGATTAGGTAAACTTAAAATTGAAAGACAATATGCAATGAGATAGGACCTTAGTTATTAAGTAGTCTTGATCAAGATCAAGAGAATTAGAAAAGTAGGAATTTAGCCTCCTTCCTCCTTTTTGTTTCAGCTGAGCGATTGTTTAGTGGATTCAATCCCACAGAAATTTAACAAGAACCCATACATATTATGCTGCATATTTTATCAATAGTTTTGTTCATTTATTTTCTGTAGTGCTTAATGTTTTCTCTCTTCACTTTGGAAACACATATTTCAATTTGCACTT
Source organism: Pteropus vampyrus (assembly GCF_000151845.1). Classification (NCBI taxonomy): domain Eukaryota; kingdom Metazoa; phylum Chordata; class Mammalia; order Chiroptera; family Pteropodidae; genus Pteropus; species Pteropus vampyrus. The sequence goes on along the minus strand of NW_011888791.1, from coordinate 6,187,312 downwards.
AATATGTGACTATCATTTTGAAGAAATCTCTTAACTATTGTTACCTGTTAGAAAAAATTATATGAAACTGCTTATGATTACTATTTTAGAACCACAAATTCTTTTCAATAAAATAGAGCAAAATAGTGTTGGTAGATTTTGCTAAAGAGATAGACTACTACCTATTACTTGTACTTGTACTTAATTGACTAAAACTCCTGCCTCTTGCTTGGTTGAGCCCAATGTTTCAATGCCAAACCAAAGTGAAAACTTAAATCGCTTCATACAAATGTCACACAAATTTTTATGCCAAAAATTTTATACCTGCTTTCTTAATAGTTTCCATTCTTGTCAAATTAGGATAAGAGGTTTCATTAATAGAACAAATGGGCATGGTAACCTTCAATAAATTCCTATTATACAATGTGTCTATCAGAAATCAATACTGCTGACTTTACTGCACATTTACTGGATAGTATGTGATTGAAGGATGCAGCCAATAACATGCTCAAGTAGTATAATATAACAACTAAAGTAGAGTGACTAAGAGAAATTGACAGAAAGAAATGCTATTCAAAACATAAACTATAGCATTTTATAAAACAATTGGATGTACCTATTTTATATAGCAATAGAACAGTAGCAGTAAATCAAGGAGAGTATGTTGTTATCAGAAAAAAAAAATGGCTTTTAGAACAGACTTTGCAGAAAATGGAAATTGAGGGAACAACTGAAATCTTTGTGATGCTTTGGAAATAACTGCTGCAACACCAAACCAAAAGTACATGCTGCATCTGCACTTACAGCCCTAAGGTTGGTGTTCATGCATTTCTGATATTCTACCTATCCATTATTTCCCAGCCCACCTATTTTCTCTCTTTTTTCAGTATCCGTAACAATATACTAGTTACCCCACTTCTACTACATGTACTACCTGGACTCTCTTTTTTTCAAACTTAAGTAAAAGCCCTCATAAATCAGTGTAGATCCTTTGAGTTATGGCTACTCGTAGCTCACGTGACTCTATGATATTTACAGTTAACTCAAGACTAATCTTAGCTTAATTCCTATGACTGGTATGGCTAAAAACACAAATATTTTAGCATGAAGTTTTAACAATAATATGCTTACTTCATTATGTCAGAATATCAGGGGGGTAAATAACATACATTTAGGGCACATCCGAAACAAGTTTGCATTTTGCCTGTTCTTTAAATTGAAAAATATATTTGACAACTGTTCTTTGATGAGATAATACTCAATTCCTATTTTTCTAATACTTTTTAAAATTTACATTTACTTGGTACTGATTAGTATGCATGATTTGAAAAGCAGGGTAGAAACATAAACTGTTTAGAATTCTTTGTTATAGAAGTCAATATAAGATGAAAAAAAAGAATTAGTATTACATATGTACTCACTACTAATATACATATTTATATTTATATATGTCAATACGCATGGTAACTTGCATTTAATGAATATACAATAATAATATTCACTAATTTCTCCAACTACTGAGAAAGTTTTGAAATCCTTTGTTATAGAAGTCAATATAAGATGAAAACAAAAAAGCCTTTATCAAATTCATCGGAATTAGTATTACATATGTACTCACTACTAATATACATATTTATATTTATATATGTCAGTACACATGGTAACTTCCATTTAATGAATATACAATAATAATATTCACTAATTTCTCCAAATACTGAGAAAATTTTGAAATGTGATTTAATATTTCTGTTATAAAGTTCAGACTTGTAGAATCTGTCGTTTATACTTTCGACTAAATAAAAAAGAAAAAAGAAAAAGGACTAAATGAGGTTTTGGACATCCTCATTGCTTTCTTCACAAAGGTTATTCTTTTAATCTAACAACCACTGCTTCCATAAAACTAAGACTCTTCCATTTGCCAGGCATTTTTAATATAACTCATTAATCTTCACAATAGGTATAATGAGATAGGTAAAGCTTTTTGGGAAAATTGATATTTTTAAATGCCTTCGAGCTTGAGGGTGAACTTTGGCCAGGGATGCGTCTTCTCTTGAGTGAGATTAAAGCTTCCCAGTAACTTTTTGTATAAAACATATTGAGATCACAATATTTGCAAAGTTTCCTTCAAATAAGTACATTAAGTCCAAAGATTATTTGTTGGCTACATTTTTTTCTTGAATAGTAATGTAAACCCCATGCATAAAAGGGCAACAATGCAACAAGGTGTTAATTTTCTCAAATTCTATTAACCTAAACCTTTCTTGCATGGACCTTGGAGCTTAAAAGTGGCTGTGTATCTATAGGCTGCATCTACTTCGTGGTAGTCACCTCATTTTATTTCAGTTTTTGTTATTCATGTTATCTGGCTAATTAAAATGAAACCTTAGAGTAAATATTCTCTTTCTATCAATCAGAAACCCACCTCAGAGCACATTAACAACAAGATTTAGCAGAAAAGCATTTATGAAGAGTTGAAAGAATTGGTCACACCACTGGACAGAAGGGAGAACCAAGATCCAAACCCAGGTCTTTCTCACTGATGTTTCTTTACGCAGAGTTGCTTAAGGCTGTATATGTACCAGTGTCAATTGCCAATTGATGTTAAGACTAGTATCTTATGTGGAGATAGGTTGTATGATGAATTAGATCACTGGGTGACCAATCATTCTGGTTTGCCTGAGATTATGGGGTTTCCCAGGATGTAGGATCTGAATCTAGGACAAACTGGGATGGTTGGAAAACTAAAGATGACCCCTTGATATAATATATCTGAGGATTTGAGGTGAATAAGTAATAAGATTAGTTGCATATAGTTATGGAAATTATTGTATCTTCATTATGAAAGCCAGTAATCAATAAAATCAAATTTGTTAGTAAATAATCTAGGAGATATTTTATACCACTGGTTATAAGTGCCAAGCTCAAAAAACACAAAAGAAGTCTAAAACGCATTTCTAGCAACTGAATTATTATCTATAATAACACAATTCTCAGCAGTTTCACTAGAACAATAAAACTTTAGAAAGTACTAAGCCATGGTCTACAAATCCACAATCTAGAAAAAGTTTAAATTTAAAAATCAAATAATCTCAAGAGTATTAAAAAGTTTATTACTGGAAAAAATGTACGATACATAGTATGAATTTTTGTATTCTTATGAAACACTTTTAAATTGTTCAGTTATTATAGTCTAATAGCCTACTAAGAATAACCTCTAGATGTCTGCTTAAACAGACTATTTAATATGCTCCCAAGTATTTGTGGTAAATTATAAGATAGTATTTCAATAATTTAAATTCCTTTCAAGAAATATGACTGTGTGGCTTTTCATTTCATTAACAATGTTTTTAATGTCTTCTGTTTTAGCTGTTTACTATGTCTTGGTTATGATGTCTTCTGGGAGAGTTAACAGTTTATGAGGGATATTTTATAAGTAGTCATAAAACAAGAATAACCTTGGATATAATGAACCTAAAATATTCATTGCTAGGACAAGAAAATGCACAGGTGTAGGAAGATCCCAGCAATGTGCAAACTTCTGTTACTATAGTAATAGGATCCTGGAAAATCTGGGTCACATTGTTGCTCTGGAAACAGTCTCAGGAAGACCAATGTTGAAACCCTATAATGACCATTGCTTCTGTCCTCAGATTCACTGAATACTCATCACCTATATTTTCACATTTCTAAAGCTACATTAATAAGATTAGAGCATATGTAAGTTTGCTTTCCTTAAGAAATGACAGAGCAATTAGCTAAAGGATTTGTTGCATATCAATAAAAATGAAAGTTTCTTTAATTTTCCTTAGACATCATTACTAATTTTACAAGATAATATTCTATATTTTGGTTAAAAATTTCTGCCACTGATAGTTTAGATAAAAATATACTAGAATATAAAGGGACCGGGCAAAATGGTGTAGATGATAGAGGCTTGTTCATCCCCTCTTGCAACCACATCAAAGTTGAGCTGGAAACACGCAGCAAACAGCAAGCAGAGTTGTCTGGGGGTCTAGATGAACAGAAGCACTACAACTAGGAAGAGAAATAAGACATCAAACTGCAATGGTAGAAGGTTGGAGGGGAGCAAAGATGTGAGGCTGCTGGTCCCCAGTGGCAGAGTGGGACAGAGGCTGCAGCAGCTGCAGATGCCTCTTTAAAGGGCCGTGTCCATGAACAGATTTTCACAGTGATGGACTTACTTGCTCTGAGCACCGGAGCTGGATTGGATTCTCTGAGGAGCACCAAAGACTTACAGAGGAATTCCGAGCTGTCCGAGCGAGGGTCAGAGGTAAGGCTTTCTCCCAGGCAGAAGTGAAATTCATTGTTCCTCTGTTGAGCCTTCCCCACCTCCCAGTATGTGGAGGCAGTAGAGGTCACTCTGCCAAGAAGATTCCCTGAAACAACTCCTCCCCCAACTTGCGACCCTACCCAAGTCACATTCAGTTGTGTTCTTGGGAATCTGGTGTGCCTTGGTGAGCAGAGCCAAGACTCTCACTGGTGAAAGCTGGTCTTGGCTTCTGGCATGGCCTCTTGAGGCAACTAACTATAAGCACAGCATCTGTTGATTGCTTGCTGAATCTGAACAGGTAGTCCCGAGGGGAAGTGTAGATTAAGACTAAACTTGGCCTGCAGCTGAACCCCTCTCAGGACCATGCCACAGGACACCTACTACACAAGCCACACTAATAAGACCAGGAGACTTAAAAGCTTTTCTGAGTACACAGAATGGCAGCCAAAATGGGAAGACAAAGAAGCAGAAATCATATGAAAGAACAGAACAGAGATTCAGGAAAAATGGAGACAAGAAATCTAACAGACGCAGAATTCAAAACACTGGTTATAAAGATGCTCAATGAACTTAGGGGAAGAGTAGGTAAACTCAGTGAGAACTTTAACAAACAGATAAAAAACGTAAAAATGGAAATGGAAATGACAAAAGGGAACCAGTCAGAAATGAAGAATACATCATCTGAGATGAAGAGTATATTAGAGGGATTTAACAGAGTGGATGAAGAAGAGGATCAAACCACTGATATAGAGGATAGAGAAGCCAAGAACACACAATCAGAATGGCAAGAAATAAGAAGTCAAGAATTTTATAATAATTTAAAGAGCCTATAGCACAAAATTAAATGCAAAAATGTCCATGTCATAAGGGTATCTGAAGGAGAAGAGGGAGAACAAAAGTTGAAAAGCCATTTGAAGAAATAATGATGGAAAACTTCTCTAACCTGGTGAAGGAAATATTTCCCAAGGAACTCAGAGAGTCCCTAAAAAGATGAAACCAAAGATGCCCACACCAAGACACATCATAATTAAAATGCCAAAGGTTATACAAAGAGAGAATCTTAAAAACAGCAAGAATCTTCAAAGCAGTTAGTTACCTAGAAGGGAGCACTCATAAGACTGGCAGCTGATTTCTCAAAAGAAACTTTGTAGGCCAGAAAGAATTGGCAGGAAATATTCAAAGTGATGAAAGCCCAGGATCTACAACCAAGAATATTTTATCCAGCAAAGCTATCATTTTGAGTAGAAGGACAGATTAAAGAGCTACCCAGACAAAAATGAGCTAAAAAAATTCATCAGCACCAAGCCAATATTATAGGAAATGTTGGAGGGACTTCTTTAAGAAGAAAAAACATGAATAAAGACAGGTAATAACTACATATCTATCAACAAGTACTTCAAATGGAAAAGAATTAAGTGCTCTAATAGAAAGATATGGTGGCTGAATGGATAAGAAAACAAGACTCCTACATATGCTACCTAGAAAAGACTCACCTCAGAGTTAAAGACACGCATAGACTAAAAGGAAAAGGATGGAAAAAGATATTGCCTTGATGGACCTAGAGGGGATTGCATTGAATGAAGTAAATCAGATAAAGACAAATATGATTTCACATATATGTGGAATCTAAAGAACAAAATAAACAACCATGACAAAAATAGAGAAAATCCATAGCTACAGAGAATATTTTGAGGGAGGAAGTTGAGGGAACGGTGAAAAAGGGCAAAGGGATTAAGTAGTACAAATGGATAGTTACAAAATAACCATGGAGATATAAAGTGTAGCATAAGGAAAATAGTCAACAATGTTGTAATAAATATGTAAGGGGGAGGAGGAATACTAAATTTAGTGGGGTGATCACTTTGTGAGTTATGTAGAGCTCTAATCACTATGCTGTACAATTGAAACTAATATAATATTGTATGCCAGTTATAATTGGAAAAAAACTCATTGAATTGTACAATGCAAATATGAGCAACTAGTTGTCTATTATATTTCAATAAAGCTAGAAAAAATTTTAAAGAAAAAATATATACCAGAATATATATTCATTTCTACAGATTTTTCTAGGAAACATTAATATTTAATTTAACCTCTGATAAAAGTAATTCATAAAATGATTATAAACTTATTTCAAGATTAGTCATCAATGGTTGAAGCTATATACCATATCCTAGCAAAGATTCTAAGATTCTTGTCATTTTCTGACCATGACTACTAATGATACCATTTTTTTCTCTTCTATTTATTGTATATACTAAGTGCTAGGAACTTTTTTAAAAGTTTTCATTTTATAGCATTTATAGCCTACTAAACCAAAAACGTAGATCTTTGTGTTATATCCCCATTTTAGAATAAAAAACAAAGTGAGGGAGAGCTAAGGAACATTTTCCAAATTTGGAGAACCAAAATTTGAACGTCAATATTTTGAATTTCAAAATTCATGCAAAAGAGCTACAGGAAACTTTTATTCCTTATTGATGGCACATCAATATTCTAATATTTATTGTATTCTGTTGGTATATATAGTAGTAAATACTGTTGATTAGAAAACCTAAATGATCTATGTCAAACAAATCTATTAAGGCATTAATATTCCCAACATTTTAGTGTATAAAAAGATGAAATTATATTTGTTGTTTTTGTTGTTTTTCTTTTGTTTCACATTCTAATTTCTCGATCATAAAAAAAAAAATCAGGAAAAAAATGCACAGGTTCACTGATACATCATTTTTGTACATATTTTAATATTTTGACCATGCTATTAAACATGTATAATGATACTATTTCAAAAGTGATGTTTGACCCCCACTAAAGTTTTATCTTATCTTCTTTCTTTACAGTTGCTTCATTCCTATTATCCTAAAGCTCAGAACATAGGCCCATAAATATTCTCAATAGAGTTCCCTTTCTGAGATTCTATTAAATAGACTATTTTCTTTAAATGGATGACTTATTTTTTTGCTTTGACTTAACATATATTATATCTAAAATATTAAAACGAATCCTAAATGCAAAGGCAACTTTTCAGTCATTCATATGTTGAATGCCTAACCCCAAATGTGACTCTATTTGGAGACAGGGCCTTTTGGGAGGTAAATAAGGTTATATGAGGTCATAAAGGTGGAACTTCAATCTGATAGCACTTATGAAATGTGGAAAAGACGCCAGAGCTCACTCAGTCTCTCTCTCTATAAACTGCAGAGGAAAGGTCACAGAGAGAAGACAGCTGTCTCTAAGTCAGGATACTCTGACAGCACCTTAATCTTGGATTTCTAGCTCCCAGACTTACGATAAAATAAAATTCTGTTGGTTAAGCCAACCAATTTGTGGTATTTTATTATGGAAGCCCAAGCATATTAATACAGAAAGTCATTATATTTGCACTATATATTCTCCACATACATTTTCTTTAAAACTATGTTGGTGAAAAAACACATCTAGATTCTAATGAATGTTGCTACTTATTGCCTAGATGCTATGGAGATCACCTAAATAAAAACAGCTCGAACACCCATATGACTAAGAAAATACATGAGATTAGTAGGTGCAGATGACAGCAAAATTTCTATTGTCACCTCCTTTTGCACTTAAACTGGTTATCTACGACAATGGACATACTGTTTTACAAGAGAAAATGTCTAAGTCCACACTATTCCTATTATCCACAGCTATTCCCATAAAATTGCTATAACTGAAATATTATTTTTCATAGCATTTAAATAAGTTAATTAAATTCCTCTAGATATGAAAGAGAACTACCATGAATAGATCCCATTAACCAGAAAGTTTTAGATTGAGGTTCATAGTAATCATTGGGTATTTCTGAAACATAGAGTTTCATATAACCCTATGGGTTATATGAAATAATAACAACAAGTAAGAGTTACCTAACATAGGGAATGGAAATGATTCCTTAACCTCTGTCTTTTTTCATGTTTTCATGGTAATGTATTGAGACAGATTGGAGACAAAAAAAAAAAAAAAAAAAGAAAGCAAAAAAAAGAGAGAGAGAGAGAGAGAAGAGAGAAAGGATGGAGAAAGGGAAGAAAAGGAGGGAGTATAGGTTTTTCCTATTTCTATAGCCAATAATACTTTTTCAGACTTGGTTCCTAGATGTAATGCACATTTTAGTAAGACACGTTAATTATATAATTTTTGTAAATGCTAAGTTCGAGCAGACTGAATCAAAGGACCATATAATTAAGTAAAATTATCCCCACCTGTCCCATTCCTTTATAAAATGCATCATAATCTCTCAAACAAGTATAAATATATTTTATTCCAATATAAATAGCCTTCTTATTTGCCTTTGGAATCATGAGACATCAGTATATAATAATTCTAAATATGTTAAAATAATTAAATTTATTTTATCATAATTCCTATGTCCCCTTAATTACAAATACACAGATCTTTCTAGTCAAGATAGTGGAGCAAGTAAATGCTGTGCTCACTTTCACTGATGACCACATCAAAATTACAAATAAACTACAGAACAGCCATCATTGAGAATCCCTGAAGTTTGGCTGAACAGAAGTCATACAACCAAGGACACACAGAAGAAGCCAAGTTGAGACTGGTAGGAAGGGCAGAGATGCAGAATGGGCTGGTCTCACACCCACATGTTGCAGTGGAGAATCTAGAGGGATATCTTGGCTGTGGAGGTCCCCTCATGGGAGCAAGGGGTTCCAGGCCCACACTAGGCTCCCCAGCCCAAGACCCCAGTACCAGGAAGAGAAGTCCCCATAATTCTGGCTGTGAAAACCAGCAGAAATTGTGGCTGAGTGAGACAAAAGGCAGCTGGAGTTGCAGACATTCCTCTTAAAGGGCCCATGTGTGGACTTATTCACAGATGTCTTCACTCGCTCTGAGGTCCATCACTGAGGCAGCTGCTTGAAGACTGCCAGAGACATATAAAGAGGAACCAAATTGTTTGATTTTAGGGTGAGGTCTGTGTGGGCAGCTTTCTCCTAGAGAAAAGTGCTGACAGATCCCTTGTTCCTTTGTTGAGCCTTCTGCAATTCTCGCATGCAGACACAGGTGGTCGCAATATCTGAGTCTCCATTAACCAGACTAGCATTGGTTGTCCTGCCCTGATAATTCCCTAAGACACCCCCAACCCAACTTTCAAACCCACCCAAGCCTCCTCCAGGGACTTTTCCTAACAAGTGGCCTGTCTTGGCTCATCCCGTGGACTTTCCTAAAATCTCTTGAAGGTTCATAAAACCTAAATAAGCAGCATCTGCCTTTAGTGTGACCCATAACTCTTTCTGAACAATCCCAAGCCCAGCACTAGAGGCAGCCAATTTGGTTTGCAGCTTGGCCTCTTGAGGCACCTCTAAGTCTAGCATGGATGGCAACCATCTGCAGATTGCTTAGTATCTCATGCCATGTGGTCCCCAGGCGGAGCAGAGTCTATGGCTGAAGTTAGCCTGGAGTGGGGCCCCTCCTAGAAGGCCCAGAGGTCAGCATATCCAGTGGCCAGGTTTTCACCAAGCTGGAGTACCACCCAGGGCTGTATACAAAGATAACACAACTAAAGGGCACAGGGGGAAGGCACTATGGCCCTGCTAAGGTGAATCTTTCTCTGAAGGGTCACACTTCACTGGCCAGTCCTCATGACCAATCATCTTATGGGTTAATCCCTCCCACTGATGTGCAGACAGAAGCTAAGTCTCAACTACAATAGGAGGGCACATACAACCTATACAATGGAAACACCTGGACCACCTAGCTAAGGTGACCAGGGAGACTGTGCCACTGGACCCCAAAGGATACCTACTACATAAAGCCACACTACTAAGACTGGGAAAAATAGCAGCCCTACCTAACACATAGAGACAAACACATGTAGGCAACCAAAATGGAGAGACAAAGAAACATGTCCCAAATGAATGAACAGAACAAATCTCCAAGAAAAGAACTACATAAAATGGAGACAAGCAATCTACCAGATGTAGTATTCAAAACACTGGTTATAAGGATGCTCAGTAAACTTAAGGAAAGAGGAGATGAACTCAGTGAGAACTTTAACAAAGTGAGAGAAAATATAAAAATGAAGGTAGATATATAAAAAAAATCAGAAATGAATACAATAACTGAAATGAAGAAGACATTAGAGGAAATCAAAAGTAGATCAGATGAAGCAGATGATCAAATCAGTGAATTACACTATAAAGTTACAGAAAAAAACAATCAGAACAACAACAACAAAAAATAATTTAAAAAAATTAGGACAGTTTAAGAGGCCTCTGAGGCAACATCAAGTGTATCAACATTCACATCATCGGGGTACCAGAACAAGAAGAGAGAGAGCAAAGAAATGAAAACCTATTTGAAGAAATAACAATATAAAAATGCTCTAACCTGGTGAGGGAAATAGACATATAAGCCCAGAAAGTGCAGTGTATACCCAAAAAGGCCCACAGCAAGACACATCATAATTAAAATGCCAAAGTCTCAAGACAAAGAAAGAATCTTAAAAGCAGCAAGAGAAAAGCAGTCAGTTACTTATAAGGGAGCACACATAAGACTGTTCGCTGATTTCTCAACAGAAACTTTGCAGGCCAGAAGAGATTGGCAGGAAATATTCAAAGTGATAAAAAACAAGGATTTATAACCAAGATTACTCTATCCAGCAGAGCTATCATTTAGAATGGAAGGACAGATAAAGAACTTCCCAGATAAGAAAAGTCTAAAGGAGTTCATACTCCTTTTAATTTTAGAGGGACTTCTTTAAGAAAAAGAAGAAAAAGGAAGAAAAAAGATAAAAAAAAATATGAACAATAAAATGGTAATAACTACACGTCTATCTGCAATTACTTTAAATGTAAATAGATTAAATGCTCCAATCAAAAGATAAGGTGGCTGAATGGATAAGAAAACAAGACTCTTAGGTATGCTGCCCACAAGAGACTCACTTAAGATGGAAAGACACACACAAACTAAAAGTAAAGGGATGACAAAAGATATTTCATAAAAATGAAAACAAATAAAAAGCTGGGGTAGCAATGCTTAGTACCAGACAAAATAGACTTTAAAACAAAGGCTGTAAGAGACAATCTCACTTCTGGATATTTATTCAAAGAAATCTAAAATACTACTTTGAAGGGACACATGAATCTTTATTTTTATTGCAGCATTTTTTATAATATACAAGATATTGAGGCAACCTGGATGTCCATCAATGCATGAATGAATAAACAAGTCATACATATATACAATGGAAAATTACTCAGCCATTAAAAAAGAATAAAATCTTGCCATCTGCAACAACGTGGATGGACCTAGAGGGTATTGTGCTGACTGTAGTAACTCAGACAGAGAAAGACAAATTCTATATGATTTCACTTACATTTAGAATCTAAAGAACAAAATAAATAAACAAAATAGAAACAAACTCATCAATACAGAAAATTTTTTGATGGTTGCCAGATGGAAGGAGGCTCTGAGAGGTTGGTGAAAAAGAGGAAGAGATTAAGAAGTACAAACTGGTAGTTCCAAAATTGTCATGGGGATGTAAAGTTTAGCATATGGAATATAGTCAATAATATTTTAATAACTATGCATGGTGTCAGATGGGTACTAGATTTATCGGAGTGTCTAATCACTATGCTGTACTTCTGAAACTAATATACATTATATTTTAATTGTAATTGAAAAAAATATAAAAATACAGAATTTGAGAAATTAAAAATAGTTTACATTCAACATTACCATAATCATAATTTAAAAATATACCTGTATTTATTAATATTCTAAATTTACAAATTTTAACAGCTTTATTTTAATAAATTACAAGAAACACCGCTACATTAAGAATTTACCAATCAATAGCTAATATTCTTTTTCTTCCAAATGGGAGTAGGAAAACAACAAAAATAACTTTTGGACACTGCTACACATTATGTCAATAAATCCAGGAGTATGCGTGACTAGAAATAAACAGTCATAATATTTTCTGTTTTATAGAATTCTATGAATTGTTGTAATAAGATCTAACCTAGATTAGGTATGATAAATAATGACATATCCATGACAGGAGATTTGTCATAGCATGTTAAGTAATTAACAGAGGCCAACAAATGAATAGATACCTCATGATAAATATAAAATTACAAGCTCAACTAAAATACCATCTCATAATGGGAAAGCTAAGAAAACATTAATAGTAAATCTATAGATGATACTGACTTTTAAAATGCCACCCAGATATTACTCTTCTAAGCAGTTCTAGAAAATTGATTTTTATAAACAAATGTTTCATTCACAAAATGGCATGGATTCATGGAAAACAGTCTTATAATAAGAGCATTTGTTTTCCAAAGACATTATTTAATCTTGTTTAAACTATGTACATTACTAGATCATTCCCTAGAAAATCTAATTCAGCAGGAATGGGATGGGCCAAGGAAATTGTACTCCATGCCGTAATTGTTTTGGTGCAAAACTTTTCAAAGTCCTTATCCTCAGCAGATAATTTTCTATCTTCATATGCTGTGTCATTTTGGGCATTGTGCAAATCAGGTAACAGAGTGATTGCAATGAAAAAGGTTGACTACAGAGATGTTACAATGAAATTCTTTTTCTGTACCAAAAATACATTTATTATTCAACTATTTGATCTCCATTACAAAAATTATTTCCAAAGTTGCACTTTTATAAATATATTAACAGAGAAAATTAATCAAACATATTCCAATATTTATAATAGAATATTCTCCCCCTCAATAAGTTTTACATTTTCCTTGTCATTTTGCACACCAAGAGTTAAAATGTGGAAAATTTATTTACGTCATTTAGAAATTCACAAGAGTAAAAACCATAAAGACCACCTGAATCTCATATTGATTATGGCAATGGTGACTCATGATCTTCTTCCAATGTTAGAAAAGCAATAAACTCATCTATATGCACTTATTTTTCAGTTTATAGACCTGTTTACATGAAGATGCTGAAAGCTTAATTTATTCCTGGTGTACTTTGAGAGCTACCTCAATGATTTCATCTATTTGAAATGCACAAACTATTCCAACTTTGAGCACAACCAGATGGGAAAAGTGCTGAAGCAAACCTGGTCTGAATATGTAAAGTATCAGGCACATGCCATGCCTGATTAGAGTTATTGAGTCAAACAAAATATTAGTTTATATTTGTAAACCCAATTATTTACCAATTGCTAATGCTCATTTTGTAATGAACACCAACCTAAACTGTTATGAGATAACTTATAAAAGAAAATAATAGGTTATTTTGTTTGCTCACTTTAGATATCTAATACTTCAGCCTGAAAAATGAAGACACGAACAGAAAGCTGAAAGTGCCCCTGTGTTCTTCGTAGGGCAGCTAGTTAAGTCTCAGTTTTTCGAGCTGACAATTGTTTAAAATCATCTCAAAAATAAAGTCACTCAGCTGCTTTAAAAGGCCTCAGGAATTGAAGTCTTATCACCTCGCATAGTAATACTCTCCTTTCAGCTTTAAGGTAAGAAATCCTTATTCCAATAAAACATTCTGGCTGAGATTTAAGTTCATTTTTTCCAGCTCCACAAATATAGTGACTAGTCAGTCTGTCCCCTATTTAAGATAACTCTTCAAACTTTGAGATCAATCTTGTCCCCATCCCTTATTAGCTGTGGGACATTGGGAGCTAATAAAACCATACATTTCTACAACATAAAAACATTAAATATAATTTTATGTACCTCTTAGTCTTTAATAAATTTTTGTTTATGTCGATTGAGTTCATTCCCCAAACAACCCAATGAGGATACTTTAATCACTATGAGCCAATTTGTTACGTCAGATGATAGAAAAAGACGTGATTAAAAAAGATCCACCTGTTTACATGCCATTAGTTAAAAACTGAGATAATAAACATGAAATATTTTTTAAATCAATAAAGCACTACTCAAGCACAACATTGTAACATAAGTAATAATATATCCGTTGTTTTGTGCTTATTCATTCCACTGTAATGCCTTTACCCATCCCATAGGACCTGCTTCTATTTTTAATTTTTCTCTCTGGATCATGTGTATTTTAAAAATACATTAAAGAAAATAAGAAAAACAAAGTTAGTTATAATAATTCACAAAATATTTTATGCCAAGAAGAACAACATAACCAAACCCAGTTCTTATATGTTAATTTCTGATTTGTATTTCTCAATATCCTATTTATTCATTTTCAAGTGAAATGAGATTATTAACTTTTACAAGTCTTAGGTCCACTAGGATTTTATATTTCTATTTTTTCAGCAACATAGTTTCTCTCAAGTCTTTCTTATCCTTTCACTTTCTTCTAAGGACTTTTATCTGATGCTTAATAGAGCATTTCTCCAGTTTAAGTCAATTTACATCTTAGTCAATATCCTTATGTCTATCATTGCTGACCCATAATAGAAGCCCAATACATTTCTGACGAATAAATAAGTGAATAAATAAAGGAATAGATAAAAGAATGAGCCGTTCAAAATTTTAACAACTCATATTGGAAAATAGGTTGTTAAATCGATGTATGTATGGGCATGCATTTTTTGTTTTATCTTTCAATAAAGTCCTAGGTTTGTCTTTTCACCAAATGAACTGAACAAGTTGCCGACTAGCTCTGTGTTGGAAGAACTAATAAAGTGTGTTCCATGTGCTTTACACATATCAACTCATTTATTCTTCCCTGCAACTTTATGAATTTCTGAGGAAACTGAGGCAAAGAAGAGTGAAGTGACTTGCTACATAAGATCCAAGAGCTAATAAGAGGCAGAACCAAGACTTAAATCTAGGCACACTAAGGCCCATACTTTCCAAGATTTTTGTTAATGGGAAAAGTAATTTTAAAACTCTTATCTTAATATAATTATTGAAAAGTAAAAATTTATATTAATTGCTGAAAGTTTCTCAAATCCAGTTAAAATTCAGTTCATTATGGTTATTATTAATATACAATCATACAAAAGACAGGTTTATTCACATGCTCTCTTTGCTCTTTCATTTAGCAATTTCTTCTTAATGTTTGCAGTTATTCTGAGGTCTACGTTAATAAACACAGGCTGACTTAAGTGTTAGTCTTGCTAATATTTTGACATTTTGTACAAACGTACTTTCTTAAAAATATCTACTTGCAATTACAAATTAGATTTCTTGACTTGAAATAGAGTAAAAGAAAGGTGCTTTACTTAGCTTTGGAATCACAAAACTCTTTTAGCAATATAAATCATATTTTTTTAATAAAGGCTAATATTTCTCAAAAATGTCTTTGAACAAGATATAAGCTTGCTTGTGACATTTATAAATTCAATAACAAAGAAGTATAATTTTGCATGCTATATAAACAAACGTTACATGGGAGCATGTTGCTTAAATTTTACAGTGTCCATTTACTAAAAGCTTTTCAGATATAGAATTTTCTAGGGAATAAAAAAAGGATGCTTTGCTTCTACATATACTAAAGA
>NW_011888791.1:6151907-6170548 GCF_000151845.1 Pteropus vampyrus | reverse complement strand
TTTTTTTTTTCATTTTACTTAAGTAACATCACTTAAATCTTAAAAATCACAATGCTTCCTTACATTCTTCAAAAGGATCAGAATACTTAATGACAATATATAAAGATAGTACCTGTTCATTTGCATAAAAAAAAGCTTGCCCACACATAGGCAGGCACACAGAGTTTTCCAAATGTGTCAAGTGAATCTCTTTTTAGTGTGCATGAGCATTGTGGCCATAATTCCTTTCATTCACTCTCAAAATTCAGTCTTAAATTAGTCACACCTTTAGCAATTTCCTCTGTGGGATAAACAATAATCTTATCTTTTTAAATTTTTCTTTAGGAAAGACACTGCATTTTTTCCTATAAAAACAAATGCAAATACACTCCGCACAAATATATACAGTCAGTGTGTGTGTTCTTAGAATTTATATTTAAAACAAGTTCGCAGTGTATTACAGAGTTCTCATTTGCATTAACTATATATAATGCCTAGAAAAGTGTGCTTAGTTAGGATGTATAGTTGAAAGAAAATGTTATACTAAAACCAGTTAACTCAGATAACTTTCAAATGAGGTGATACATCCATTCTACTCCTACCTCTGTGTCTGTTATTGCTTAGATGTTGTCTCTTTTTTTTTTCTACTCTTAA
This sequence comes from Pteropus vampyrus, assembly GCF_000151845.1. Classification (NCBI taxonomy): domain Eukaryota; kingdom Metazoa; phylum Chordata; class Mammalia; order Chiroptera; family Pteropodidae; genus Pteropus; species Pteropus vampyrus. The sequence continues at coordinate 6,169,915 of NW_011888791.1, read as the reverse complement.
CACTTAACTGTTGGTTATTCCTGGAATTCTACATGTTCCATAGTTAATCTCACTATAAAATTTCCCTAAGTGATCTTATCCTTGCGGATGGTTTTCTACTACAAGCATTATTCCTCCTACCACTATACCAAGTTTGTATCCTATTTTCAGAATTCTCCCTTAAGTTTCAGATGCAATATACCAAATTTTTACCGCAATATATTCATTTTGATGCCTCACAGACACCTACAACTCAACATATTCTAAATTAAACTTCCTCTATTCCTCTAAATCTTTTTTTAATAACAGGAAACTTAGACTTTCAATTATTACTTTTTATTCATATATTTAGTGTCTCCTCAGATCCTTTTTTGACCTTTAAGCATGCTTAATCTAAACTATTCTTTTTTATTTATTTTTAAATGTAATCCTCTAAATCATATATTCAGCTAAAAATTTCTTGATTGCCCTTGGTATAGCTTAAGAATGAAAGCAAGTATAATGATCTACTCTATAACCAGAAGGAAAATATGCAAATCTGATCATTCCATTTCTCTTTAATTCACATGACTTATTATTGTTCTTAAAAATAAACACAACACCTACTGACATGACTGTCGACCCCATAGGATCTGCATTCTCCTTGCCTCTCCAGTCTCATCTCATTCTTTTAGGGCCCTATACTCTACCAGCTTCCTTCTGCCACAGATCCTTTGCACATGTGTGGCTCTTCATCTCTCTATGCCTAATCACTTTCATCTCATTCTTAGATGCCAATATTCCTTACTTCCACTTTTTTTTTCACTTTCTGGAAGATGAGGAATACCTTTTTGTGAAATCTGCTTGTATCTCTTTACAACGCAGTCTCATTTTTTCATTTATTGTGGTAATAAAAAGAAATAATTTATTTTCTGCCACCTCCCCAATGCCACACATACTTGCCTGTAAGTACCTAAAGGTCATGCCTATCTTGCTCTGAGCATCATGTTCCAAGCACCTAACATAGGAATTAGCATAGGAGAAAGAATTCAATTCAAAGTACTATAACTATCAATTTTTCACCACTCATGACTTTGCTTTATATATATTTCTCTAGAACTTTCTATCTGCTTGGCACCTGTTATGAACTCAGTAAACGTTAATACACGTAGTCAATATTTTAAAAGTAATCAGATAATTATTATTTTCAAATATATATAAAGAATGAACACTATCATTTAGATTTACATTTAATAATAGTCTCTTTATTCACAAAGTTAATTAATTATATGCTACCAGTATTTCTTGTTTCTGTTTCCATTGACAAATTGTTTTAATACCTATTTGCTAAATACTATTTCAACATTCTACTGAAACTGTACTTACTAGTGTCATTAATGATACTCTTTTGTTAAAATTCTATAAATCTTTATTTTTTTATCATTCTATACTTCTCTGCTTATTTCTAACACTTTACTTTGCTACTTTGACAGCCCTTGTGTGTAGGTAATTAATTATGAATATAATAATTAAGTCACTTCGTTATTTTCCATTTCATTTTCTACCTAGTGTACCAATTTTGATCTGCAATCTTCTACTAATATATTCCTAGTGGAATCTGATATGTTATCACAGTTTCATTTAGTACCTATGTACAGATTCCTAACAAATCTCTAAGCAAGTGATCAGAAATGCTGCTGCTGTTTACATTATCCAGAAATAAAGAATACAAATTGGGTAATAATATTAAGATTTTAAAGCTTTAAGAGAACTCTTTACTTTTTGTGATGATCCTTACACTTTATAAATACCAAGAAATATGACTCAATAAATATAATAGTTTGCACCTAGTTAATTCTTGTGTAGAACAGTGCAGCAAAATGGGCACGTGAGGACAGACAAAAGGAAAGGCTAACTTTTGCTGTAAAGCCTAGATACACAATTTCCTAGTGGTTCAGCTAGCATGGGACTGGAGAGTTCTGGGGGTTGAGCTAAGATGATTTACATCTTGTAACTAAAAAACAAGATGTATGAGCCTACAGGACAGTCATCTAGGTTAATATGTAAGATTAATCCATGCAGTATGTCAAAGACCGAGAAGGACTAATATAGACACAGTCTATTGAAGGAATGTAGAAAATAGGCAGAGTTATGGAAGACTTTGAACCTCACCCACTTAATTAATTCACCACATTCAGAAAGTGATGAAGGTGTTCAGGCTGACCCTCTTCTCAATAAACAGCTCCCAGAGTCCAAAATATTTTTTAAAAATATAGGGTAATATATATAACAAAACAGAGGATATCAATATATGTGTATGCATATATATGTTATCAAATGGCATGTATGTATACATATAAATTTTTGCATTTATAATGATTTATACTATCACTTATAACTGTTTTATCATATAACATTAATTTTATCTTGTTAATCATATAAATTTAATATGATGTCGGAAGGCTTTTTGCATATGAATTTCCATGATTTGTAAAGGGAATTTTTAGTTGATTATTCTATAATTAGTTTAATTAGCCTAATTAAAACTAATTACGTAATTGATGTAAATATGTTCAGTCTTGTAATTAGATGGTATAATTACAATACACAAGATGATGTCATGAACATCTTTACAAAAGTTCTAGAAAAATATAACAAGAGTACGTGTAGTTTGGAAAATTTAAGTACACGTTTCTTTAACATTCACAAAGTTATTTTCAACAGCTATATTTAAACTTTTAAAACTACTTTTTTTAAATAAAAGAAATAGAAGGAAGGTATTCTATATATTTATTAGTAGCCAGTATCAATGGCGGCATTTTCTAGTGAAAATAACAATAGCCTCGAGCAGTATTTCCACTTTACTTACAAAAAATATTGGAACTTTTTAAAATATGTACATTCGGATATCAGTAAAAAAAGTAGTAAGGCCTTCCAATTCACATTCATTTTTGTAGCTTTAATTTTATTTTATTACCAACTTATAAGTAACCATATATACCAGCCTACATCTTCAGTATTAAGTGGAAGTATGAAAAACATAATTATTCCTTTTAAACTTATTACATTATATGTTTATGAATTTATATCAGCCTCAGGAACACTAATTCTATTCCAGAAACACTATCTATAAAAGATATAAAGAAAATTTTGTCACTCAACACATTAGTGAAATAAACATTGAATTCAAATTGATATAGTTATTAGCTTAGTATGAATAGGCATGTAAGATAGGTATATCTCATTTTCTTAGAAATTCTATTTTATTAAAAATAAGACATTGTTATTGAATAGAAAAGCATCTTTAAAAGAAATTTAATTTTCTAACATTAAAAAATAATGTCTTTAACTCAATAACAATTCTAAAATTCCTTAGAAATATATGGATTTATTTTTCAATATTAGGAAAAACAACTAGATATAACTTTGTATATTAGGATCTACATAGAAATTATATTTCATCATTGTAAAAATAAAAACCACAAGCTAAGTCTATTATGTTGCTTTCTACTTCTAGACAACCTTGATGCACAGATCTTCCAAATTTCCAAGGCAGTTAGAAGCTACAAATGAGGCTATTGTTTGCTATCAAGTAGATTCTTGGGTAAAAATGTTCTCTACATCACATTCATCTATATTATAAAATTATGTCTTGGAGGCTGGAATCAGCCCTAAAATTCTCAATCTATTACTTCTAATTTTCATTCTTTATAGAAACCCTGCATACTCCTTCTCTCTCTATATTTGAAGTCATACAAAACCAGCAACGCTATCAAAAGCACCACTGCATCCCCCTTGAGGCAACTGAGGTCCTAAGCAGAGTTAAAAAATGGCAGTCCAGGGGTTGGAATATTGAACTCTGGCAATGACAGGTGAGTTATTGTTTACTAATAAGTGGACACACACAGTAAGCCTCACCAGTTCTTATTTTCATACTACTAGACAGATTTACTTATTACCAGATTCATATGTTACCAAATGCATTTGCATTTGTGATTCCTACACATCAGTAAACCTACTATGGCCCTTGAAAAAGAAATCTTTGGTTCTCCAGGTGGCTATATACAACTAGTTGCCTTTTCCTGAGAGGTAATTTCTTTATGAAGCACTCCAGAATTTCTTAGGTAAATGACCAGCTTCCTATGCATCTATGAAAATCACACATATGCGTAAGAAGACTCAAAGCAGTAACTCAAAAGTTGATAAATCTAAATAAATTGGTATTGAAAAATCTTACAATGCTCTCAAAATATTCATAAAATAATATTACATGTGACAAAGAGGTAAAATCAAAATGTAAGAGGAAGGGATCAGTTTTTTCTTTGCTTGATTATAATACATTGTCAATATCAATCATCCTCAGTTCAATAACCTCAAATTGATTTACATATTCAACAAAACCTCACTAAAAATTTTATCAGACTTTTTAGAAATTTACATGGTGAATTTAAGTGAAATAGAAGCTGAAACATACAAAACAATATTGAAAAAGATAAGCACAGTTGAAATCCTAATTTCAGGATTTATAAGCTACAGTAATTAAGACAGTGTGGTATTGGCATAAAGACAGACATATAAGTCAATAGAACAGAATAAATACTTTAGAAATAGACTCTAATATATAGGGCCAATTGATTTTCAATTTAAGTGCCAAGAAAATTTAATGATGAAAGATTTTTTTCAATAAATGGTGCTAAAATACATGTATATCCCCCTGCAAAAAAATAAATAAATAAACCTCAAAAATTTCCTCACGCCATAAACAGAAATTAATTCAAAATGGAAAAAAGAAATATGTTGGTGAATATAAGTGGATAATGATTGTTTCAAAAACAAAATAATAATATCTTGCTGATTTTTAAATATATGTAGAAGTAAAATACTAGACAAAAATAAAATACAACAAGAGTAAATATTGTTAAGGTATTCTAAGTTTATGTCATTGAAAAAGTGGTAAAGTAATGATCAACAATGCAGGGTATAATTTTTAAGTAACCAATTAAATAACACTAAAATAATTTAAAATTCTTAGTTAAATAGAGGAGAAAATGAAATAATTAAAAAATATTTGACAAATCCAAAAAAGGCAAGAAAAGAGAGAAGTAAAATAAAACAAATGGGTCATATAAAAAAGAATATGTATATCAGTCATTGGATTAAATGCATTAAAAGCTAGTGTCAGCCCACTGGATTAAAATAATAAAAATCTATATTCTGGTTACTAGTGACATGTTATTAACTATAAAAACACAGAAAGGTTGAAAGTAAAAAAAAGAGTTAATTACCACTCTTCCCCACCCCTCCCCACCAAAAAACATTAAGCAAAAGAAAGCTCATATGGTTAAATTAATGACAGACAAAAAAGACTTGAAGGCAAGAAACACCACTAGAGGTAAAGAAGGACATTTCTTAATGATAGTCTACCAGGAAGATACAATACCAATAAGATAATATATTTAGATAATCCACCAGGATGATATAATAATTCTAAATTTGTGTGTACTAATAATATATTTTAAAAATATATAAAGCAAAAATATATAAAGCAAAAAAAAAAAAAAGCAAATACACAGCCATAGCCATATATACTAACTAAACTCTCTCAATAGCTTAGAACAGCAGACATACAAATAATATATATATATATATAAATGGTCTAAACAACACAATTGATAAATGTGACCTAATTGGCACTCAACAATTTTAGAATGCACATTCTTGTGAGTGCCCATGGATCATTTATAAAAGTAGACCATAGGCTTAACATAATGCAAGTCTCAATTAACTTATAAAGACTGAAATTATTCAGGGTATACTTTCTGACGCAGTGGAATTAGACTAGAAATCAATTAAAAATTATAACTAGAAAATTGTCAACAGTTTGGAAATAAATACATTTGAATGAATTCAATTATAAAATCATTCTCATTCACAATTTATTAAATTTTCTATGGTGAATAAAGAGGGATGAGTTTATAGAGAGTGATTCAGGAGTTTCTAGAATCTCTGTCGGTTTTAACTATACCATTACTAGTAACCCAGACATCTTCATGAGAGTATTGCTTCAACATTTAACACATATTTACTGAGACTCTTCCAGGTGTCAGGCACTGTTCTAGCTGTTAAAAAGACAAAGTCTCCATAATTAGTGAATTTATGTTCAAACACTTTAGATGATTTGATAGTTTCAGTGCTATGAGAGAAAAATAAAACAATATTAGGAAAGAGTAACTGTGGAAGGGAAGGGATGCTACTTCAAATAGATCTGTCAGGGAAGGCCTTTCAGAGGTGATGAGTCTTCAGTATTAAGGAGGCCTTGCCATAATATATAAGTAAATTACTTTCTACATGGAGGAATCAGCAATGTGCAGATAGACTCTGGGCATGTCTAGGGATTGTGTGACCAGAACAGTAAATGAGGTATAAAAGATTAGATAAGAGAGCAAGGCAGAACAAGGTCAAACACGGTCTTGTAGGTTAGAATACGCTGAATTTACTAGAGATATTAAAGGAGAAAAAAGATTTATAGTTTAAAAATGATTACTCAGATATTTGGAGTTTTCTGTAATAAAGCATGACAACTAGTTAGGAATCTATTGCTGTATTTCATGGAAAGATAATGGAAGTTGTGTGGTATGATGCACTTGTGTATATCAGGCCCATATGTAGTATGTCAGCATACTTGATATAAAGAAAAATCATTGATAACATCTCATCTATGAAAAAGCCAATATTTTCTGTGGCTATAAAAACTAAACTTTTTATGTGCTGTTGTTTGAGAGTTTCCGTCGGTTTGTCCTATAAGATATATTCAATATTGACAAATTATGTACATATATAATACACAAATATTGAGAAATTTTTGCTCCAGCATGATTTTTTAAGACAGATACAAATACATAGATATTCAAAAAGAGAAATAAGCAACATTATCAAGTAACCAAAGACAAGAAAGACATTTTTAAATAGGAGCTATAACTGTATATTATTTGGCAACTATCAATTATAGCAGGTGAATCCATAACACAGAATTGCAAGAAAAGCTTGTTTCTTTCTTAAACACTTTTAAAGAAAATTCGAATGGTCCAACAGCAGAGTTACTACCACATACAAAGCTGGAGAAAGCCTATTAAGCTACATAGTAAAGGCTGATATTTATATAGAAGGTAATATCAGTACTGAAATTTTCAAATTAAAAGTTATTTTCTCATTAAAAAATAAGAGAAAACAAAGGAGAGAAAATAAAAGTTATTTTAGAAGGCAGAATTAACAGCTACTAATTTGAGAACTCTTATTTTTTTTTTAGAGATACTAACATAGAAATGGCAACAAATGCAAAAGAATGAATGAAAAGTTTAATTGTGCTTGTCTGATAACTTTACAATGAATTCTAATTATTTTGAAAGTAAAGTTTTTCCCAAATTTGACAAGATCGTTGTGTTCATTTCTGTGATCAGACTCATCTGCAGGTAAGAAATAGCCATGTAATGGAATAGGTGTTTAGAATTACATCAGTGACTGTAAACATTATTGTTAGACAAGAAAGTAGGTTTTCTAAATTTTAGCAGTGTCCATAGTATAAAAATAAATTGATAAAAGAATCAAATAACAGTGATCATTTACCTGAAAGTCTAACCCCCAGAGGCATCTAAGCAACTAAATACTGTTAACAAAAATTTGTATTACCTTTTTAACTAAAAAAAAGATTTGTTTTATTTTAGTAAAAATTGAAGAATAAATTTCCATAGCGCAGAATATATGGGGAAATTGTGATCCTGTTAACTTGCAGAGAACAGTTGATGCCATGGTGGCCTGAGTGAAGACAAAATCAAAACAGATTTCAACAGTGTCATGGTAGATTTATTAGTAACACATGTGAAATGATGATTTCCAGAGATTTATATTTCGGCAAGTCACAGCTGTTCTACACCCTTAGTAGCAATATATAGAAATATATTTATATTTATATGTGTATATTTATGATATGTGCAGATGTTTTTGCAGAATCACTACATCTTTTCACAGTTAATATCTAAACATTGGCAATTATATTAATTTGAAATTGGCCAGGCCTTAGACATTACAAATAAATGGTGTACTATGTAAGGAAATATATTTAATGGTGAAAAATGGGATGCTGAAAAAATTTACAAACCTTATGCTATTAGAGTTGAGATATAAAACTTGTAATAATCTTTAAAATCTGAAGTATAATATTTATAATACTTAACATTTAGTTGTATTTTCCCTAATTATGAACTTAGGATGTCTCAAAACTTATACGATGTAATCAAATCTCTATTTTTCTTGTTGCCTATATCATATTTTTTTTTTGAATTATTATTCTTGGCCAAAAATTACTTTGAACATTTCCAAATACATTTTTTTAATTTAAAACTTTTTCTATATTAATTAGGTTTGCACTCCTTTCTAGTCATCAAAAAAAAAAAAATAAGTAGCATTCAAATAGTTCTATAAACTTCAATGTCTTCTTCAAGAATTAATTTTTCACTCTCAACATATTACAGAAAAATATTTGATATTAAATTCACTGTATGTAAAATTTATTCAATTTTTCTTTTTAATAAATAAGTTTTAATGACTAATTAGCTATTTTAGTTTTCACATAATTAAGACTCTATTCTTAAACTGGTTGAAACCAAAATGAATAAAGAAAATTAGATTTTTTCCAAAACCAAAGCCAAATAAATTCCAAGTAGATTTCTTCATTTCTGTAAAACTTATTTATCATTTCAAATGGAGAAATCAAAGTCTCTTCTTTTAAGTAATATTTTTCACACAAAAAAGGCAGTCAGCAAATGTATAATTCTGTACTTTTTAGTGAAACCTAAGTAAATCTATGAACAAAGAAATATAAATTAGAATACATTAATTTAAATATTTTTCCATTAGTTAACATTTGAAATATAACTACCACATACAACATAAACAAATTGTCCTTTATTATTTGAGTCTTCTGATAGTTCAAATATACTGTTTTTTAAAAGGCCAGGTCTGGATAAACTACCTTTTCAAATAGACATAATACTGCATACTGTTTGAATTAGGAAAGCATCCTTGCAGAGCAGGGTGGAAATACTATACCTTAATTCATACCTGGGTAAAGAAGGGCTCATATATCTCTACTCCCTTATCGGATCCTTGTAGTAACACCTCCTGGCCACGTCTCCAGCTGTACCGAACAGGTGGATTGGAATTGGCAACACACCTGAGGAATACTGTTCTCTCATAGTAAAATTGTTCTTTAGCTTCCCCTATACTTTGATGAACAGTTACTACCGGATCATCCAAATCTAGAAAAAATAAAAACAACCAAGTGACAATGTTATGAGTTACACAGCTTTAAAAGCATTGAAGATATAAAACCTAACCAAAGGTGCGTTTTCTTAATTGATTTTATTGCTTATCGTTATACTCGTTTTTTTTTTTTTTCATCGAAGTTACTGAACTCACTTGCAGAGAAATTTCCGATAGGAGGTAAAGACACAAGTAGTAGTATTTATTAAGATCTCTATCTGTCAAGATAGTATAAATAACCTTGCATGTTTACAACTCTTTGCCAACAGCCCCATGAAAAAAAGCTCCAAGAGATTTCAGAATTCAAAATTCTCAAATTCAAGAGATTAGCCAAAACAATGAACTGTAGTGACAGAGAAATAAATATCAAGCAGTTCAACTGACTCTCCCTTAATATACTTCTTTTTCCAATTATTTATAACTGACATATTAAAAATAATCAAAGAATTACATTTATATATGATTATAATTTTTATAGCTAGAAAATATGATCTTGTACCGGGTTAAATTTTTCCTTCATCTCAGATTTTATATCTCAGATCATATTTGCTAATTTGAAATGTGCTAAAAGAAGGTATTGTTAAAAAGCATTAATACTTTTTATTACTGAATATTATAACTAAATTTTTCCTATTTTAGATGCATCCTAAATAAGGGATATGTACTACAGGGTTTAGCAAACATTTTCTGGGAAAACCAATTCATAAATATGTTGGACTTTATGGGTCATACAGTTTTGTCTCAATGACTGAACTCTAGCATTGCAATATGAAAATAGCCAGAAACAATAGGTAAAGGAATGATCAATGAATGTTGCTTAATTCCAATGAAACTTTACCTACAAATTTAGATCCTGCAGCCAAATTTGACTCAGGGGCCATAGTCTGCCATAGATTGCCAACCCCTGATATACCAGATCTCAGATTCTTTTCTTAGACAAAATAAAGAAGCGTACTTGCTTTAAGACGACTGTATTGTATATTTGAAACTTGCTAAGAGAGTAAACCTTAAAGGTTCTCATCACAAGAAAAATAAATTATAACTATGTGTGGTAATGTATGTTAATTAGACTTATTGTGGTGGCCATTTCACAACACATACAAATATTGAATCATTACGTTGTACACCTAAAACTAATATGATGTTGTATGTCAATTATATCTCATTTTTTTTTAAATGGGAGAAAAACAAGCTCTTGGTTCCATGTGCTAGTAAACACTTATTAGATACTTATTAACGGTGATGTCAGACATTTGCTATATTTAAATACTAATTTCACTGAGCTTTATTTCTTTAGCTTTACAAGTCTAAAAGGTAACAACCTTTGTGGTCTTAAATTTCCTTATCAATAAAAAGGGAATAATAATGGTACTATATTAATAGGGCTGTTGGAGGAATAAATGAGATTGTACATAAAGCCCTGGCACAAAGTAAATGCTCAATGAAAATGAGTTATTATTAGTAGTAGTAGTAGTAGTAGGATCGAGGTTTCATTTAGACTCCCATTAATTCTATGTTGTTTTCTTACCTTTATCTTATCGAATTCATAATGAACTCAGCTTTCATGGATAAAAACATCACTTTTCCACTTGTTCCAGCTATCAAATATTTGTACATGATAAAGACTTTTATGTGAAGCCTGAAAATAAGCTACCATATTTATAGAAACATAAGAACAGTGAGGTGTGTGAGCATATGCTACCCTTAATATTTAAAAGACACTATTCCTTAGAAAAGATTGTTTTTGATATGTTAAAAAAATTAAAAGCTATCAAAATAGTGGAGTAATAGCTGCCCTGGGGAATCAAAGTAAAAAAACAGAAAGTCTCAAATTTCCCCAGTTTAAAAAAAAAAGGTTTTTTTTCTTAATGTGAATTGCTTGACAGCCTTACTTAGATTTCTAGTTTTGCAACATTTTGAGTTTTTTTTTCCAACATTAGAATCTTTTCACAGCTACCTCAAAGGCCTCTAATTTTAGTAGTGTAAATTTACAGAACAACTGCTGCCTTTTGATAAAGTTTAAAAAACTTTCAGTAAAAATTCACTCTATTAGCTGTGCACTGATATATGGTTTCCTTTTAATAAGTTGTAGTAGTTATGAATACAAGCATCATTATCATGAAATGCTCAAAGGCTTTTAAACTATATCAAATGTTGTCTTATTTGGTGATTATTCCTTCACATATAAATCAAATCCCATAAGAGCTTGATTAGCTGAATTCTGCTTAGTGACTTGAAAAAAAAAAAGGTAAGCAACTTACATTGTGATCAATTGTAGACAGTTTTTTTTGTTTTTTTGTTTTTTGTTGTTTTTTTTTGGTCATAGTCTTTTTAGAAAATATGAGCTTTGTTATGTTGTAAAAACAAAATTCTGAACCCAGAAAATCTAGGAACAAAACATAATTGAATGGTAAACAGTATAACAATGGTAGCTCTCCCTGGGTTCTGCATAGTTAATAGTATTATACTTTCCAAGATTCATTTGTTGATGTAGCCCTAGCTCTTTTCTTGTTAGGCGGTGGTGTCGATGGGCTCAGTCAGGAATAGACTGAACCTGAAGAACCATTCAAGCATGCTCTTACCTGAACTAGATGAATTTTGGGTCACTGGCCTTCTGAAAATCTAATCTTGTGACAATCAATATCTTACTGAACATTGTATTGGCAGAATTATGTCTTGGATTCACTTATGTTTAAAAATTTCTACTTCATAAAACACCTAAATGATTTTTTTATATTTAAAAACAAACATGCTAAAAACTAGATTTCTTTTAGACAAGTAAAATAATCGCATAGCTAAAAAATATATTTCAAGTGAGATTTGCATACATATATACTTATAATATATAATTTAACATATGTAATATATGTTTAACATATACTCTAAACATTACTGAATGCATATTGAATATGTGTATTTGCCTTCAGTCAGGTTTCTTGGAAAAAGGACTGTAAGACAGAGATATCTGTGCGGGAAGTATATAGGCATATCTCAGAAACATAGCATGGTCAGTTCCAGTACACCACAATATAGTGAATATCACAATAAAGCGAGTTATGACAACCTTCTTTTGGGTTTTTCAGGATGTATCAAAGTTATGTTTACACTATATTGTAGTCTATTATGTGTGCAATAGCATTAATTCTAAAAAAAAATGTACAGAACTTAATTAAAAAGTACTTTATTACTAAAAAATGCTAACCATCATCTGAGCGTTCAGTAAGTCATTTCTTTTGCTGGCAGAGGGTGTTACACCAATGTTGATGGCTTCTGACTGATCAAGGTGGTGGTTGCTGCAGGTTGGGGTGACCGTGGTAATTTCTTAAAGTAAGACAATGAAGTTTGCCTCATTGATTGACTGTTCTTTACATGAATGAAATTTCTCTCTATCATGCAATGCTGCTTGGTAGCATTTTACCCACAGTAGAACTTCTTTCAAAATTGGAACCAATGCTCTCAAACCCTGCCACTGCTTTATCAACTAATTTTATATAATATTCTAAATCCTTTGTTGTCATTTCAACCCAATGACAACATCACAGCATCTTCGTCAGGAGTAGATTTTATGAAAACAACATGAATCTCATTGTACATGGACATCAAAGCTCCTGGATGACCAGGTACATTTTCAATGAACAGTATTATTTTGAAAGCAATCTTTTTTTCTGAGCAGTAAGTTTCAACAGTGGGTTTAAAATATTCAGTAAATCATATTGTAAACAGATGTGCTGTCATCCAGTCTTCGTTGTCCCATTTATAGAGCACAGTCAGAGTAGATTTAGCATAATTCTTAAGGGCCCTAGGATTTTTGAAATGTCAGATAAGCATTGTCTCCAGCTTAAAGTCACCAGCTGCATTAGCCCCTAAGAAGATAGTCAGACTGTTCTTTGAAGCTTTAAAGACAGGCTTTGACTTTATTTCTTTAGTTATGGAAATCCCATACGGCATCTGTTTTGTCTACATTTAAAATCTCTTGTTTAGTGAAGCCACCTTCATTATCTTCGCTAGATTTTCTGGATAACTTGCTGCAGCTTCTAATCAGCACTTGCTTCCCTTGCACTTTCATGTTATGAAGATGATTTCTTTCTTTAAACATCATGAATGAACTTCTGCTCTCTTCAAATCTTTCTTGTACTGCTTCCTCACCCTCTCAGCCCTCATAGAATTGAAGAGAGTTAGGGCCTTGCTCTGGATTAGGCTTTGGCCTAAGAGAATGTTGCAGCTTCTATCTAGACCACTAAAACTTTCCCCATATCAGCAATAAGGTTGTTTTGCTTTCTTATCTTTCTTATGTTCACTGGAGTAGCACTTTTAATTTCCTTTAAGAACTTTTCCTTTGCATTTACAACTTGGCTAACTGTTGCAAGATGCCTAGCTTTCAGCCTATTTCCAGTTTTGTCATGCCTTCCTCAATAAATGTAATAATTTCTAACTTTTAATTGAAAATGAGAGACATGCAACTCTTCCTTTCACCTGAACACTTAGAGGACATTTTAGGGTTATTAATTGGCCTAATTTTAATATTTCTGTATCTCAGGGAATAGGGAGGCCCAAAAAGAAGGAGAGATACAGCGGAATGGCAGTTCAGTGGAGCAGTCAGAACAAACATTTATCAGTTAAGTTTGCTGTCTTATATGGGCCTGGTTCATGGCACCTCAAAAACAATTACAATAAAATGAAGCACAATAAAACAAGGCATTAATTAAAAAGTACCTTCTAGAGCAACATGTGTTGGGTAATGAAGAAATAGGTTTGTTCAGGAGAATTGAACTACAGCGTGATTACAACAAAGGTCTCAGTAGCTCTGGAGAAGTTTTGGAGCTGTGATGTTCCCTCAAAGCTGTCTTGCACTAAGGCAATGGAGCTAAGCCTTTATAACCCATTCCCACCCCATCGACCAGTCATAGTCTGTGTGCTGCTCCACCAGAGTGCACAACTTTGAGAGTGGCAGCTCTTTGGCTTAGGTCAATTTCTAGAGGATTTAGCCGACAGCCAATCCCTGCTAAAACTCTCAGCAGCTGGAGGAATGAATCCTTCAGACCCGAGGAAGGGATCTGGGTGGTGCACTATTACATCCACTCAGATTCACCTGCTTGGCATGGTAATTCACTCTATTTGGGAAAAGCTACTAGATGATTCTAGTTAATCACTTTCCTGGGGACACTTTAAAAAAGGAACTATGGTAGGATGATATTCATCATCTTTTTCTACTATTATCATTCTAGACTGCTCTCATCCTGAGTTAGTACACCTTTTGGTAAAGTAGCTCACCCAGTGAGGTTACCAGACCTTAATTTTGAGCCCCTGGTTACCATGCCCTTCTCAAGCCATTATTAATGCACTTATCCATTCAACACCATAATTAGACAACAGAATACTAAGAAATGATTCAGTGGACCAACTGTGTATCAAACATATTCTTTACTGCCTTGCTGTGCAAAACAAACCTACCTCCAGTCACTCCTGCCAGGATTGTGACTCCTTTTATCTACTTCTTCCTGACACAGAAAGCCTAAAGTAATTGAGTAGTGGCCATGACTTAAAGATTAATGAGACTTTGCTGCATCACTTAATGAAAGCTTTTTCCTTTTATGAGAACTAAGGCTTCTAAACTGGCAAAGCCCAGAGTTGCGGGAAGGGAAACAGATTTCCTAAGTGGGTCATTGAATGTGATGGTAGTTAAGTGGGGTCACTCCTTGATTCTTGAACCTACATATTCTATAGGAGAAAAAAAAAAAACCATGTGATAATGGTCACTGATTTAAGATGTATATTGCATCTTGGAGAATAGCACCCCAACTTTACCAGATATTATCTATATAAGGCTCAGCTGCCCCTGTCCAAAGGGCATTCTATCACTCTAGTAAATTGGCATATTTAATTAGGTTGTGTAGAAAATGATATGACCAGAGAGTCCTATGGCAATGTTCCCACTGCTACATTTTTACTACTGTAAAATGTGCTCTCATCCCATGAGTGGTTAGATAGGATCTTGTGTTAAGAATAAAACATTCTAAAAGCCTTTGGATAGAGCTGCTACTGGCTGAGGTAAGCAGAAACATCCAAACCAAGAATACGTGTCAAATTCAGTCAAAACCGTACAGTCACTTTCAGGGTAAAAATGTCTAATGTAATCAACTTACCACCAAGGTGCTGGTTGGTATTCTTGAAGGACAATACTTTATCAAGAGCTAAGTGTTGGTCTCTGTTGTTGCCAGGTGAAATATTCAGTAGTGGCAATGAATAAATCAATCTTCATAATCCACGTTTTAAGCTCATGTATAGCCTCCATTCCTACAATTATGACTATTTTTTTCATGAGCCTGTTGTGCCAGCTAAGGTTGGTCAATGACAAAAGCTAGTTGATATCAACTGTCTATATTACTCTGTCTACTTCACTCTTTTGTAATTCTTCTGCCATGGATACTTTTTGATGCTCACTAATATGTAATATAAGTATTATCATACTTCATGCCATAGGTCCATCAAAGTATTTGAACAGATTTGCTCTTTCTACACAAAGTGGTTGACCAGGTACACTGCATAATTAAACTTCTGCCTACTAGGGAGATTTTCCCTTATTCTTTTTTATCAGAGATATCTTAGAGTGATGTTATTATGAAACGGCAGTCCAAGTTTTGACTTGTGTAACTATACTGAGCTGACCCATCATGAATGAAGCTTAGCCTTTTTTCTCCACTATCAGCTCATAAGCGACCATCTATGTGGCCAGATATAAACTGAGAAAGAAGCACTGGTAAAATACTGATACATGTCATGGGAGTCTGGGCACCTGCTTGTACCGCTTACTTTGGCCCTTTGGCTCTGGCCATGCCTCATCCTGTTGCACCATTTCCATCTAATGATGATCTACTGATGAGTCTGCCCTCTTTTATAACTGGTTTTTGGTAGACATGACAAAATGTACTTCCTGATTAGCAGTTCAGGCCACATCATCATAGGTGTTACACATTTAGGCACTCCATTTTTACCAATGCCCAGCAGCATGCTAGGAACTATTTTATGAAAAGTGTATAATTCTTAATTGAAGAAGTCACAGCCTTACTCATAATTTAAAAATTTACTTTTTGAGTCACATATAGGAGTCTCCTATAGGAACACAGCATGTTTTCCAGCACTGATATACTTGATATCATAGATTCTTAAGTACCAGGGCAACTTACATCACAGTGTGGGCCTGCTACAGAACCCTTTCCTACCTTGAGATCTAGTTAAAGCTGATAGTCTTTCAGATCACTTGATAAATGGATAGGAATGGTATTTCCAAGTATGGAATATGATCTAGAATGCAGAGACCTAGCAGACATTGGGTTTCCTTCTGAAGGATAGAAATTGTGCGATGCAATAATTTGTGCTTTACTTTGGAAGGGATGTCCTGGCAAGCTCTAGACCATAGGATCTCTACAAATTTACAAATATTGTGGGTCCTTGAATCTTCACAGGCTTATTCCAATCCTCTGGATTAGGTGCTCTTACCAGGATATCCAAATGTACTTGCCACTTCTTGTTTATCTCAACGGATGAACATGATTTCATTGATAAAGTGAACCAATACTATATTTAGTAGAATGTTCAGATGAACCACATCCCTTTGGACAATGTTATGAAAATAAGTGTGAGAGTTAATTTAGCTTTAGGGGAAGACTAAAAATGTATACTCTTGTCTGTCTAAAATGAATGCAAAGATTTCTGATCTTTTATCCTAACAGAGATGGAAAAGAGCACATTGACTAAATCACTGAACACATACCATATATGAAGTCACGTTAATCTGCTCTAGTAAAAATACCTGATCTGGTATAAGCTGCAATCAGGACACTACTTGGATGAGTTTATGATAATCCACTATCTTTCTCCGGTATCTCTCACTTCAGCAGGAGACAATATTGTCAATAAATGAAATATATGGGCCACCCCCAGCACATATTTTAGAATTTTAAGGGTGACATTAATATTGATTCTTCTCCTTGGGATGTATTATGTTTAATATGACTCAGCTAAAAGAGAGAACGTTTCAGAGGCTTTAACTTGGCCTTCTGACTAGGATAGCTATCACCTCAAGGACAAAGCATCAATATGGGGGTTCTGACAATCAGTAAGTATGTCCATTCCAATTACACTTATTGGAGACTAGGTAAATGGCAACAATATCAATCTCTGGACTGGTAGATACAATGCGACCCACCTGTGGATCACAGTTCCACTTAATATATAGCACCTATATGCCCAAATCTAACAGTATAAGGGCATACTGATTCCACAGAATCTTAGGTATCAGAAGGTCAACTTGGATCATTTGTATAACAGTTCTCAAAATGTTTCAGAACTCCACTTTCCCTAGCATGTGTTTATTCAAGTAAATGTATATAGTTTCTCTGGAGAAAAAATTGGGAGAATCATTACCATTTATATTTGCTATTGGTTGCAGGGTTTTTTCTGGTGACTCAGTTTCTCCTTCAGTCAAAGAGTTCAAAGTCTAAAAATTACCTCGGGTTCATAAATTGGGCATTATAAATTTTTTATGATCTGACTATATTCAGCCTCCCAATCATTCATCTGATTTCTTTAATTGTGTAGATTGGCTAATATCCTTGTTGACTATCCACTTACTTTGCCCCAAGAAATGCTATGTTCTATGAACTATCTCCACAGCTTTCCATGAGTCTAGAGCCCAGATAGATTTGCAATAGCTGCCCATTAAGATAACTGCA
>NW_011888791.1:6141709-6151857 GCF_000151845.1 Pteropus vampyrus | reverse complement strand
TTCAGGCCACATCATCATAGGTGTTACACATTTAGGCACTCCATTTTTACCAATGCCCAGCAGCATGCTAGGAACTATTTTATGAAAAGTGTATAATTCTTAATTGAAGAAGTCACAGCCTTACTCATAATTTAAAAATTTACTTTTTGAGTCACATATAGGAGTCTCCTATAGGAACACAGCATGTTTTCCAGCACTGATATACTTGATATCATAGATTCTTAAGTACCAGGGCAACTTACATCACAGTGTGGGCCTGCTACAGAACCCTTTCCTACCTTGAGATCTAGTTAAAGCTGATAGTCTTTCAGATCACTTGATAAATGGATAGGAATGGTATTTCCAAGTATGGAATATGATCTAGAATGCAGAGACCTAGCAGACATTGGGTTTCCTTCTGAAGGATAGAAATTGTGCGATGCAATAATTTGTGCTTTACTTTGGAAGGGATGTCCTGGCAAGCTCTAGACCATAGGATCTCTACAAATTTACAAATATTGTGGGTCCTTGAATCTTCACAGGCTTATTCCAATCCTCTGGATTAGGTGCTCTTACCAGGATATCCAAATGTACTTGCCACTTCTTGTTTATCTCAACGGATGAACATGATTTCATTGATAAAGTGAACCAATACTATATTTAGTAGAATGTTCAGATGAACCACATCCCTTTGGACAATGTTATGAAAATAAGTGTGAGAGTTAATTTAGCTTTAGGGGAAGACTAAAAATGTATACTCTTGTCTGTCTAAAATGAATGCAAAGATTTCTGATCTTTTATCCTAACAGAGATGGAAAAGAGCACATTGACTAAATCACTGAACACATACCATATATGAAGTCACGTTAATCTGCTCTAGTAAAAATACCTGATCTGGTATAAGCTGCAATCAGGACACTACTTGGATGAGTTTATGATAATCCACTATCTTTCTCCGGTATCTCTCACTTCAGCAGGAGACAATATTGTCAATAAATGAAATATATGGGCCACCCCCAGCACATATTTTAGAATTTTAAGGGTGACATTAATATTGATTCTTCTCCTTGGGATGTATTATGTTTAATATGACTCAGCTAAAAGAGAGAACGTTTCAGAGGCTTTAACTTGGCCTTCTGACTAGGATAGCTATCACCTCAAGGACAAAGCATCAATATGGGGGTTCTGACAATCAGTAAGTATGTCCATTCCAATTACACTTATTGGAGACTAGGTAAATGGCAACAATATCAATCTCTGGACTGGTAGATACAATGCGACCCACCTGTGGATCACAGTTCCACTTAATATATAGCACCTATATGCCCAAATCTAACAGTATAAGGGCATACTGATTCCACAGAATCTTAGGTATCAGAAGGTCAACTTGGATCATTTGTATAACAGTTCTCAAAATGTTTCAGAACTCCACTTTCCCTAGCATGTGTTTATTCAAGTAAATGTATATAGGTTCTCTGGAGAAAAAATTGGGAGAATCATTACCATTTATATTTGCTATTGGTTGCAGGGTTTTTTCTGGTGACTCAGTTTCTCCTTCAGTCAAAGAGTTCAAAGTCTAAAAATTACCTCGGGTTCACAAATTGGGCATTATAAATTTTTTATGATCTGACTATATTCAGCCTCCCAATCATTCATCTGATTTCTTTAATTGTGTAGATTGGCTAATATCCTTGTTGACTATCCACTTACTTTGCCCCAAGAAATGCTATGTTCTATGAACTATCTCCACAGCTTTCCATGAGTCTAGAGCCCAGATAGATTTGCAATAGCTGCCCATTAAGATAACTGCACCCACCTCGCTTATGACAACTAAACACTGCCACCTAGCTTCTATTATTTTGAGATCCTGGCATACCCATTTGCTATCAGGGAGCCCAATTCTGTAATAGCTTCTCTTGCCATCAACATTTGCCTACTGAGAGAAGTTATCTCTTAGGTTCTCAATGACACTTGTATCTCAGTCATAAACACATTCTTTAGGGGTGCTTTTGGTGTTTCCTCCAAGCCTTTACACAGAATATAATGAGCTGATGATTTTCCTGTACTCTAGATGTTATATTCACTTTAGAATACACACATATCTAAGTCTTTCAATCCTTTTTTGTACTGTCTGCACAACAGTTTTGGTATTTATACTTTTTAATGGAATCACCGCTTTTCCCAAACTTCTGAGAGCTATCCTAGTAGCAGGAACTATTTCCCTCTATTCTTGCCAGCATCCTGAATCTTATATCATGAGACAATGCCCCCACATAAATAAAGACTTATTCTTCATCCCCATTTGATCTTACTCTCCATATCCAATATTATTCAATCTTATCCTTCATCCCACTTGATCCAGAAGCCTCAGAATCCAATTCCATACATGTTCTCCTGACTTCCGACAATAAATACTGGCTAGAGTCTGCAGCTTGCAGCTTACTTGAAACATAGTCCATTTTTTTTTTCCCTTAGAGACACAGCATTTCCATGACCAAATAATGTCATCCATTGATCCATATATACTGATCTGGAGGCCAGGAATGGAAGTGAGGATATGTATTAACATAGAAGGAAGAAGTTTCTGTATCATCTTTAAGTATATAAAAATGATAGCCTTTAATTAAAAGAAATGGGCCACTTTTTTAAGCCCAGAAAATTTAGGAAGACTCAGGGTTTCATGATTTCAGAGACTATAAATCCAGATGTACCTCTCCCCCAAGTCATAGTTCCACTTGCTCCCAACCAGGATTCAGTGGCTGGTTTGAGGAGTCAAGCTTCTCTGAAGCTCTGCTATACTGTTTAACAAGTCCTAAGCCATATTATCAGTTTTTATGAGCTCTGGTTAAAGAAGGTAAATGTCTCTTTATATTTGCTAAAGAGGCCTTCTTATTCTCACACCATTACTTTCAACTCATGATTAATCACCCTCAGCCCTTCACTCTTTTTCTCTACTGTATGAATAGAACCTAGCAGAAATGGATTATGTTGTCCTTATAATTACTACTTTCCCTTAAATTCCTCAAAAGCCTAAGATTGAATTCATAGTTCATTACTTTCCATTGGTACATATTTTGGTTCACCATCAGTGAATGAGTGAATGTTATAACAATATCACCACTAAGATGTTCAAGAGGTATCAGTGGTGACCTATCACCTGCAATGGGATCTCATAGCCTGCCAGGTAGTGGGTTGATGTGTCATCCATCTCTAACGTTCTATTTTATAGTCTACTTCCTCAGCCCATCTAGAGTGATTTCTTGAAAATATGATTCTTTGATGAAGATATGCATGTAGGAAATTTATTGTGGAGTGCCCTCAGGATAAATTCTTGTGGTGGTGTGCAAAAAAAAAAAAAAAAGTAGGACCAGTCAGTGGGAGGAGTTAAATTGTGATACATCACTGTAAGTCTCCAGATGATCCTGAAGGAGCTCTGGAGTTGAAACAGTCTTTCAGAGTTGTCCAGCAGAGTTGCTCTGCTAAAAAACCAGATTGGTCAGTGAATTAGGGCTTCCCTGATGAGGAGGCTTAACCTTGGGTTAGGTGGCTCTTTCCAACTGAGGACAATTTCATGAGAGAAATTTGTCGAGAGTCAATATCTTCTAATACTCCTAGGGTTTAGACAAAGTACCTACTAAACCAGCAGTTCCCAAACTTTTTGGCACCTGGGACCAGTGATCCTATGAGAATCTAATGCCTGATAATCTGAGGTGGAGCTGAGGCAGTAATGCTAGAGCTGGGGAGCGGATGCAAATACAGATGGAGCTTTGCTCTCTTGCCTGGTGCTCACCTTGTGCTGTGCAGCCCGATCCCTATCAGGCCACGGTCTGCGGTCTGGGGGCAGGGGATAGTTTTATCCAAGGATCTGGAAGTTACTATTTCTAATTTTTGCAGTCTTTATATATAATTCAGGGACCATAAAATCTCTCTATTCAATGGTAAATTTTTATACTAAATGGTTTCGATAATATTACAAAGCCCACTGAACTATTTTCTGTTATTGTTGATATTTTATCTGCATTTATTTTTCTCTTTAAAATATATAATTTTAATTTTATAAGCTAAGTGTGTAAAATTCAAATACCTAGAGATGATAGTCATCGACAAATGCAAAATGTTCTTTTAAGTAAAAAACATTATTTTTATTATTTAACAGCAGTCAAAATTTTCTACACTTTTAAATATTTTAATAACATTTTTCTATATTTTAATAACATAACTAATATTTTAATAACATTTTTCTATATTTTAATAACATAACTAATATGGTTTTCTATAAAATATACTCCTCTGTACATAATACTCATATTTTAGTCATGTTTATATCCCTAGAACCCAACATAATGGACATAAGTTCTCAATGATCTAATGAATTAATGTACAAAATAACTAATTTGTAACCATGTGATCAATGTGAATTTTCAGCAAGGTTACCCATGCATGCCATAATGATTATCTAAGAAAAATCACTCCCTGCCCCCTAAATGCAAGAGCTATCTCTTTGTAACTAAAATAATTATCTGGTAACTTTTTTTTGTCTGATTAAATATGCCAGGAACTGATAAATTAGCTTTTTAAGAGAATAAAAAATAAATAATGATATAAGTGACCTTTCTCATACGTTAGATAGACCCATTTGAGATAAGGTTCACTATATCATGGAAGCATTTGTTTAGTCTATTCTCCACTTAAACTGAGGTACTTTAGTGACATAAAAGAGTTAACTATCACTCAGCATGCACTGGCAAAATAAATCTATGTGCTTATAGTTAATCAGTTATTAACAGCAACTAAAATCATGGGGAGTAGTTACAAATTAAAGAATCAATTAATCTCAAAAATAATCATAGCAGAAGCATGTTTCCACAGGGGTTTATTCCAGCATTTGGTCCAATTTTTCTGTCTTTAATCTTTGAATTAAATCAAATGAATCTGAAAACCCAGATGGCAAAGACACACTAAATACGGTACTAGATTCCATCTTTCCCTCTGGGAAATTCCAGAAATCTAAAATTTCCTATGCAAAAAAAAATAAAAAATAAAAAATAAAAATGTATTAAGGAAAATAACAACTCAATACACTGGAGGCACTAAAGCTAGTCAAGTTTATATGTTATTTTTTCACTTTATGGGTAAAAATGTTACTATTATAACTATCAGATGAATGCACATAATAATAGATAACATGAACTAACCCAAATAAAATTAAGTTGTACTGAATTTATACAAAAGAAAAACTAATTAAGTCAGAGTTAGACATATCTAACTGGGCACTTCAATGTAAACAAAGCATTGATGCCAGTGATTTGTAGCACTTTCTGCTGATACCAATACAGAAGCAGAGTTTTCTTAAATCAATGAGAAATTTTGTGCAAGTATCAATGACAGGAAATGTTTTGTATCTTTTCCTGCGTAGTGATTTTTGAGCAATGACTAATTTTACCTGATAATCCATAAAAGAAAGCAGACAAAATTAGTAGTTGTAGCCAAATTCTCAAAATAGGACACTTATAAGAGTGAAGCTATAAAATTTAGATTCATTCTTGTTTGAAATTTCATTCTTATTCATATATTCACACAAATTAGAATGCATTGCATCTTCTACAATTTTTAAAAGATATAGGTATTCACATGTTTTATAGCTCTCCAGCCAATATTATCATGATGATTCTGCACATCATTCTGAGAAAACAGTTTTTGAACTTTCAGGTGGCCTAGAAAAACTATCCCAGGATTTTCTCCTTACTTCCTCTTCATCAATTTTCTATGAAACTCCTGAAAAATGAAGATAATTTGGGACCTGCATTTTTAAAATTTCTTTAGATATATAGACATATACACACATGCACACGCACATGGTAATTTATGTGTATACAGTATGCACATTATTTTACATTATATATATAACATCATTATATAATAAACATTATATAATAAATATGCATTATATGTGTAAATATTATAATGTGTATATATACATGTATGTATAATTGCATATGTTATACAATACGTATGTATTTTATAAACTTCAGTCTTTTTCTTCTTAATACTTGCCTCCCATTCCACTCCCATTTTTCATAGTTGTACCTCCCCACGTAATCCATGGTAACATCCTGGACTTCTATGTTTTTCTTCAGGCTCATATATTCATGTTTATGAAGATATACATACAGTTTTTTCTTTGTTTATTTTTCTATAAAAATTAATCACTTTTTTTTGCTTTTCTCATGCAAACAACTCATGAAATACCTCCAAGGTAGAACTCTAATCCTTTATTTATTTATTTTTAATAGTTGTACCATATCCTTGGTCATCAATGTATATATAATTTGTTCAGCTATTCCCCTTCTATGGGCCTTGACTTTATTTTCAGTGTTTTGCCTCTGGGAATAATGCCACAATAATGGTCTCTGAACATGTACTTTCAAACTGGTGGCTTCATTTTGATGGGATTCTTGTAAATGGGAAGCTGGCTTGCAAGTAGTTGTAATTGATTTTGCTTGGTTTCTTTCCAAAAGAAATATATGTTTCACCACACACATATTATTATTGCTTTTACTTATCTCATGCATAATAGATATTTTTGCTCTTCTAAATTATTGTGCACTCTGTTTGCATTAGGTTGTAGCTCACTGTCACTTTAGGTTGCACTTGCACAACTATTAAATTTAGGAATCTTTTCGTTTGCTAAATGGCCACCTTGACTTTTGCTTACTTGAACTGCCAACTTACATCATTTGTCTATTTTTCTTGTTAGTTGCCTTTTCCTTTAAAAACTTTAAAATTTCTTCGTATATTGTAGATTATAACCTTTCGATAATTATTTTTCTATTAATTTGCTTAACATATTTTTCTTAGACAAAACAAATTTTATGTAATAATATATGATTACCGTTTTGCGTGTCGCTTTGATTGTATGGTGAAGTAGGACTAGTTTTCTCCTAGATTACATATAAAGTCTTTACTCCATGAAGAACTAAATTTTGAATATCGTGTAATTTAGATGTCTAATTTTATTTTCTTTCCGATATATATTAACAGCAGCACCATTTGATATTATGTATCACAATGAATTAAATACCAATTTATCACATATTAAATTCTCACATATATTGAGATCTATTTCTGGTTTACCTTTTCTGTTGTATGATTTTGTCTATTCTTGTGCAAAATTATATCATTATGATGTAGTATGATTATATCATTATGATATAGTAGTTTTTTCTGAATTCTATTAAGACAACTTCACTCTGTCCCAGGTTCTCACTGCCATTTTACTCATACTTTCTAGGTCATTCTCAGACTTCTGTCTTTCAGTTAATTTCTAAATTATTTTCTTATACTCAAATTAAAAAATTATAATAAAAATAAAACTCTAGGAATTGGAATTTTATTAGATTCATTTATTAATATGGTATGTTTCACGTTAGATGTATTTATTGGAAAACATGATATGTCTTTTCATTGAGAATGGATATTACATTTTTATATTTAAATTCATACTTTCTCCTTTTGGATTTTTTGTCATTTCTAATACTTTTCCTAAATATGTCTGGTTGTTTTTAAAATTGAGTGAAATATTTTTATTGCCATGTTTATTACTAACATGGAGCTATTAATTTCTGTTTACTTAACTCATATCTAATTACTTTCATATTCTTCCAAACATTCTAGAACATTTTTTCTAGATTATTATGGTATATATATAAATATTTTAAAACATAATTATATATTTATTATATATTATATATGTTATAATATTGACATTATAAATATACATTTGTGTTTTAAAATATTTTCTATTTTATAATTTTATCAGCACAATTTCATTGTTTTTAAAGTTTACATCAATAATTTTATGTATGTATGTATGTATTTATTTATTTATTTATTTATTTTATTATGGTGACATTGGTCAATGAAATCCAGTAAATTTCAGGTGTACAATTTAACAGTAAGGAATATATATATTACATTGTGTGTTCACCTCTCATAGTTAGATTTCTTTCTGTCACCATATTTGACCCCTTTAACATCAATAATTTTATTTTTTTTCTTAGAACATTTGCTGGAAATCCAAGACTACATTAAAAAAAATAGTGAAAACAAGCATTCATATCTGGAAACTAATTTAATTGAAATTATTTGTTTTCTCTTTTTGTCATTTAAGTTTTTTTTTAATTGAATAGTCTTGATTTAAATAGTTTCTTTTCTACTTCTAATTTGTTCAGAGATCTGTCTTAAAATTAATGATGGCAAATTTTCATTAAATGCTTTTAAAACATCTATTGATAGTGTGTTTACACATTTTCAGAAAGTGAGACAACTTTGTATTCCTTGAATAAACCTCTTTTGGTAATTACTGTAGTTTTAGTCTATTGGTTAATTAATTTGCTAAATGTTATTTAAAACTTTTACATTCACTGCCATAAAAATTCATCTATAATTCTTTCTTTTGTTCATAATTATTATATCTAGAATGAATATCAAATTTAATTTTATAATTGTAAGAAAATATCTCCACTTAATAAATACAGCTTTGTGTTCTAAGTATGTACTTCAATAAGTTATATTACTTATACTAACATAATCATTATTCCTAATATAAATCTAATGTCTATGGAAAACAAAATATAACACATGGAATTATATATCATTTCTTTTCTCCATTATTTAGCTACTATGAGAAATGAGTCTGAAAATATGCATTTCAATAATGAACTTAATTTCTAATTATAATTTAGCGAATTATATTGTGAAAAAAGTTCACGAAAGTATTTTCCATAAGGCCATATGCATTGCATAAATTAACAACAAAATCAATATAGATATATATATTTTTTAGCAATATCAACAAAAAAGTGTCTCAATTCACCAAACTAATATAAAGGGTACAGGTGTATCTAAGTTGAAACTGTGTATCTCTTTCGTAAAAAAATATTTGCAAGTAATAATAAGTATCAATGGAATATTATAAATATTACCTTAAACATTTTTTGTTCCTTAACAGCCATCTATCAAGCATAACAGTAAAACATGGAAAAATGCAAGAAAGAATCTTAAAAATAACACCCACAATCTAGATTAAAATTTTAGTAAATTGGGTGTTTTCTTCCAGTCCAAAAATCAGATTGCATATGATTTAAAATGTGTTTCTTGCTTATATCAGGAACATCGTCTTATGACATCATACATTCTTCATAAACTTCATATATTCTTCATATATTCTTCACTGTATCCCTCAATTTCTCATTCATTCATTGAAGTGCAATCTAATCAGCATCTAATATATTCCAGGCACTACTCTAGGTACTGAGTTTTCAACAGGAAAAAAAAGGAATGGGGTGTGGGGCGTGGAGGGAGAGAGAGAGAGAAGAAAAAGAAAAAGAGATAAAGAAAAAAAAGAAAAGAAGGAAGAAAGGGGGAAAAAAAAAGGAAGAAGGAGGAAGAGGGAAGAAAAGACCAGCATTAACTTTACCCTTGTGAAGCTTATATTCTAGTGAAATAAACACTAAATAATTAGTTACTTAAATATTTAATTTATTATACACCACTTAATTATAATATAGTAAGTTCTAGGAGGAAGGTATAAGGGGCTATGAGAATATGTAAAAAGGGAACACATGCCCGTCTGTAGCATCAGGGACAATGTTCCTGAGGAAGTGGTGCATACAGATAGATTTGGTTAGGGCTGGCTGAAGAGAATCTCAGGCAAAGAGTGGAGTATTCTGAGCCCTTGAAATGAACATAAGCCTTGTGAATTCCAGGAACTGAAACAAAAGCAGCATGGCTGAAGCACAGGCAGGGAAAAAAAGAAATCTGGGGTGAAATTCAGGAGGTAGACGAGGCTCAGTGGAAACAGGGTCTTGCAGTATAGTAGGCAGTGAGAAGTCTTTGAAGGGTTTTAAATAGGGTGCTATGTAAACAAATTTAACTTTAATAAAAGTTGCTCCAGCTGCGATGCCCACAATACATTGAAAAGAAGCAATAGTG
This sequence comes from Pteropus vampyrus, assembly GCF_000151845.1. Classification (NCBI taxonomy): domain Eukaryota; kingdom Metazoa; phylum Chordata; class Mammalia; order Chiroptera; family Pteropodidae; genus Pteropus; species Pteropus vampyrus. The sequence goes on along the minus strand of NW_011888791.1, from coordinate 6,141,885 downwards.
AATATGAGGAGACCAGTTAAATGACTCTTATAGGTGTCTGGGTGACTTGAATGGTGCCAATAGAAATGGAGGGAAGTAATTTTGTTTAAATGGCTGTATAATAACCCATGATACTATTGTAGATACAATGAAATTGTCAAATAAAAAAATAGAAAGTTTACAAGAGAAATTATATT
>NW_011888791.1:6129117-6140644 GCF_000151845.1 Pteropus vampyrus | reverse complement strand
AATTCTTTCTTTTGTTCATAATTATTATATCTAGAATGAATATCAAATTTAATTTTATAATTGTAAGAAAATATCTCCACTTAATAAATACAGCTTTGTGTTCTAAGTATGTACTTCAATAAGTTATATTACTTATACTAACATAATCATTATTCCTAATATAAATCTAATGTCTATGGAAAACAAAATATAACACATGGAATTATATATCATTTCTTTTCTCCATTATTTAGCTACTATGAGAAATGAGTCTGAAAATATGCATTTCAATAATGAACTTAATTTCTAATTATAATTTAGCGAATTATATTGTGAAAAAAGTTCACGAAAGTATTTTCCATAAGGCCATATGCATTGCATAAATTAACAACAAAATCAATATAGATATATATATTTTTTAGCAATATCAACAAAAAAGTGTCTCAATTCACCAAACTAATATAAAGGGTACAGGTGTATCTAAGTTGAAACTGTGTATCTCTTTCGTAAAAAAATATTTGCAAGTAATAATAAGTATCAATGGAATATTATAAATATTACCTTAAACATTTTTTGTTCCTTAACAGCCATCTATCAAGCATAACAGTAAAACATGGAAAAATGCAAGAAAGAATCTTAAAAATAACACCCACAATCTAGATTAAAATTTTAGTAAATTGGGTGTTTTCTTCCAGTCCAAAAATCAGATTGCATATGATTTAAAATGTGTTTCTTGCTTATATCAGGAACATCGTCTTATGACATCATACATTCTTCATAAACTTCATATATTCTTCATATATTCTTCACTGTATCCCTCAATTTCTCATTCATTCATTGAAGTGCAATCTAATCAGCATCTAATATATTCCAGGCACTACTCTAGGTACTGAGTTTTCAACAGGAAAAAAAAGGAATGGGGTGTGGGGCGTGGAGGGAGAGAGAGAGAGAAGAAAAAGAAAAAGAGATAAAGAAAAAAAAGAAAAGAAGGAAGAAAGGGGAAAAAAAAAAGGAAGAAGGAGGAAGAGGGAAGAAAAGACCAGCATTAACTTTACCCTTGTGAAGCTTATATTCTAGTGAAATAAACACTAAATAATTAGTTACTTAAATATTTAATTCATTATACACCACTTAATTATAATATAGTAAGTTCTAGGAGGAAGGTATAAGGGGCTATGAGAATATGTAAAAAGGGAACACATGCCCGTCTGTAGCATCAGGGACAATGTTCCTGAGGAAGTGGTGCATACAGATAGATTTGGTTAGGGCTGGCTGAAGAGAATCTCAGGCAAAGAGTGGAGTATTCTGAGCCCTTGAAATGAACATAAGCCTTGTGAATTCCAGGAACTGAAACAAAAGCAGCATGGCTGAAGCACAGGCAGAGAAAAAAAGAAATCTGGGGTGAAATTCAGGAGGTAGACGAGGCTCAGTGGAAACAGGGTCTTGCAGTATAGTAGGCAGTGAGAAGTCTTTGAAGGATTTTAAATAGGGTGCTATGTAAACAAATTTAACTTTAATAAAAGTTGCTCCAGCTGCGATGCCCACAATACATTGAAAAGAAGCAATAGTGAATATGAGGAGACCAGTTAAATGACTCTTATAGGTGTCTGGGTGACTTGAATGGTGCCAATAGAAATGGAGGGAAGTAATTTTGTTTAAATGGCTGTATAATAACCCATGATACTATTGTAGATACAATGAAATTGTCAAATAAAAAAATAAAAAGTTTACAAGAGAAATTATATTGAGTTCATTATGTACAAATAATATTTTGGAGGTGATGTCATAAATAAATCATCAAATAAATAGACAGTTTGTTGTTTTAACTCTGAAACCTAATAAAATTTTATTTTATAGTGGACAATATGCAAACAGAGGCTCTATAAATGACAAGTATGCAATTCTCCCAGCCATGAGCGCTGAGATCAGGCTAACTAAAAAGAAGAGGAAACAATTTTGAGGAGTCAAAGATGGCCTCAGCATTGAACATCTTATATTATGGTTCTCTGATTTCGGATTTGTAAAGGTTTGAAACAAATATGTGTGGCTAGCTCCCATCAAGTATGGGGGCTAATCTTTGAACTCCACTCTATATTTTGGATATTTCCTAGTTTCCAACAAAAAAGACGAAAATGGTAGATTCTTTCTCAGCCTCTTTTGTAGCCAGAGTATGGGCACATGACACAGATTCATCCAATTGGATGCATCCACCATAAATTTGAATCGGGATCTATTGACGCAAATAAGTAGGGACCAAGAAGTATCCATTCTAGTGGTGGTAGCAGCAACAATATTGAGTTTCCTGGAATAAAAGAGAAATTGTAGTGGTGGTAGCAGCAACAATATTGAGTTTCCTGGAATAAAAGAGAAATTGTGCTAGAGACAGCATCCTGTGTTTAATATGAGCAACAGCAGGGCTCACTGGGAAATTCAGTGTGTCATGGCTACAGAAGTGGCAGCACTGACTTCAGTGGTTTGTGGAGGAATTGGGGGCGTGTCCCTCTATATTGTTTAGCTTCTTTGGTCCCTGTTTTCTAAATTTCATTTCATGTCCTCAATGCAGGTCTATAAAAAATCAATTTTATTTATTTATTTATTTAATTAGTTAGTTATTAGTTAGTTAGTTAGATTAAATCAGCCAGAGCTGAAGTCTCCTGCTTTAGATAATGGTTTATTGAATTAGCACTCTTTAATAGAGGTAGTTATAAACCAACTGTATTCTGTCTCCCACTGTTCCCTAAAGCCTATGTGATATGCTATATCTTTTCCTGCTATTTGATGAAATTTTGGGCACATTTCACAGCATTTTTAGTTCCCTGTAGTCAATCACAAGAACAGTTCTATTTCTGCAATTAAAAGGGCCAGTTCAATTAAAAAAAAAAAGTGTGAACTCTCTAATTTAGAGTTTCTTCATACTTTCCAGTTGTGTACCAGTCCAGGCTTGATATTCTGAAAGTCTAAGGGAAACAGATGGAGAATGGTGGAGGTGGAGAAGGGTTTACTTAGACCCCTTTTCTCTCTTTGCTTACTTCATTCTTTGACTCCTCCCTTCTTCTTCTCTAGCCAAATGGGCTAGCCACTTCAGAAGTGTAGAGAAGAAAATTGAAGGAGGAGAGGTAGGGAAAAATTAAGCCTCATCTTTTGTAAATAGAAACGTCTGCAGATCTTAGAGCCAAACTCTTGAAGTTCTCACTTGGCTGGAGGAAAGAAAGAAGCATCACCTTCTTATCGTTCTGTTGGATCGACAAAGCCCTCTTAACAAAAGTCTCCTTGTCTTCCATTCCCAGGTACCAGTCTGAATTGCTAATGAAACTAAAGTTGGGGGTCTCCAATGCTGGCATAGATGATCTAGCAGCTCACTCTGCCACAGGTACTTGGTAGCTTCTAAACTGATCTCAGCCTTCTGGTCTCTGCCAAAATTAATATATCAAGAGGCAAAGTAGCATTCTGTTACTCTTGCAGCTATGAGCCCTGACACTTAGAGCTTGTTAGCCTTCCAATAAACCCTTGTTCTAAACCTAACCCCTTATTTATTGATAGACAGGATAAAAGCACACATTTTTGTCCTACTTGTTTCATACCTCAGAATAGCATTGGTGGTTAAACCTCAACATAGTTCCATTTTGGGAGGTCAATATACACCTTTTGCTCTAAGTTTTAATTTCTTCAGCTTTATAAGCAGGCTTGTTTACTATTTTAATCCTTAATTTATCCTTATAAACTTTTAAAAAGAGATTTAATAACGATGCACATGTACTTATTTCATCAGTCTAAAATATATATATTAATTACTTATTTTTTCTGTCTTCTCAAAGGAAATGTGAAATGTTTTCCTTCTTTTAACAACATTGGTTATCTCATCCACAACACAAGCATTGGCAGCTTCTAGTATTGGGCAGGACATCTTTAATAACACATTGTATAAAACTAAGTCTTTAGAATAGAATAAAGATACCTCAAAATGAGACACCACTGAAAGGAACCTACATCCCAGTCTAGACAACAAAGTCTGAAGGAACAAAACTTGCATATACATATATATACAAAAACAAACCAGCTTCAGCTCAACGAAAACCTCACCTGAGGCAAAGAGAATGTTTTATACACAATTCCTGTGCATGCCTAATGGCTTTGTACCTACCAGTGATGACCAAATGGTCCTCATTCTAATTATTAATTTAAAAACTAATCAACAGGGACAGACAAGACAATTTCTGTCAGCTAGAATATATCAGGCAATCTAGCCAAGTACCCAGCACACAGGATTCTGCTTTCAGCTGCCATTTCCTCATGGTCTGCAGTTAGCTCTCTAAAAATTAGGGGAGAAATTAGCGATATTCTCAAATGTAGAGCCTGACCAGTCACCACATGTGTGCTCCACTTCTGAGAATCACCTATTATTATTTCTGAAGTTGATATCTATTTAAAAAGTAACTGAATTAAACCGATTCCAATTAAAGTTGAATAAGAATCAATTTTACTGCTGGTTACAAGGAGAACCAGGTAATCACCAAGATATGTGCTCTGGTATTTACTAATACTGCAATTTAAGGCAAGTTGCTTAACCTCTCTCTGCACCTCTATCTTTTTATATAGGCTCTGCTGTGGGAAGCACCTCTGAGCCAGCAGATCATGAAAAGCAGAAAGGGCTTTCTGAGTAGTGAGGGAGAAGAGCCCTGGAGGTTCACCAAGAGGAGAAAATCAGTAGCAGTGAGCATTCTCACAAGAGACAAATTAGCAGAGCCAGAAGGAGCAGAAAGGAGGCAAGAGTGGAAGAACTGAGAGATTTCCATGCTAGGCACTGCTCTGATTAAGTTATTCCTCTTTGGGACATTAGATCAGAGGGGCTAAAACACTTTCTAGCCATACATGTAAGCATCTCAGGGAGTTATTGGAAATACTTGAGTGGTCAATTCTAGAAAAAGATTTAGATTTCCTACCTAACAAGTAATGATATATGTGAGATATTACTCTAAAAGCAATTGTTTTCATTTATATTCAAAATCCAATAAAAGCTGAGAATCTTGGTAGACCAGCTTTGAAATAGTGGGTGACTGCTGCCTCTGTAATGTCAGAAGTAACAACTTAATTACATTTCCAGCACAACTGTGTCTATTTTTATTATATATTTCAATTAGACAAAATGTACGTTTCCACTGTATTTAGCCATGTGCACTGTTTACAAATAAGTATCTCTACCATTTCTCCATTCTCAACTGAACATTCTCAATATCTTAGACATTTTATAAGACCTGTGCATCTGCAATTTGCCTGATACTATGGGATTGGGCCTACATCTCTTTAATTAACAACTGTCTTCCCTTTTCTACCATTTCAGTTTGCTTTTCGTTTTATGGAATTTTTAAGAAGTTGTGTGTGTGTGTGTGTGTGTGTGTTTGTTTGTTTTTAAGAAGCCTAATAGTAACTCTTTGCCTCTTAAACAAAAGAGATATAGTAGTCTCTATCAAAATATTGAGGATTTCAGCAAGAACATTATAAACATCACAGAAATGTGACCAACTTAAGGGTGACTTCACCATGTCAATTTCCTGCCTTATGCCATGCCCTTCTTTTACCTGCTATGTAGTTGTCTATGAATTCCATTCAAATTTCCAAAACATACAAGAAAAGGAAGTGAGGGACTGGTGTTCTGCTATTGAGAATAATAAAAGAATCTAAGATTTTTGTCCATAAGGATTCAAATAATTGATTTTGGTCAGATTTATGTTTCTGCAGAACTAGAGGCTGTCAATCAAAATGACTGATGGCTACTTATTTATAAATTAGTCAAATGGGTTGGTATCGTTCCATATTAGTTTATATATAATTCTTAGCAAGAAAACAATAATAAAATGAGCTACTGCAGGGAATCAGGCAACAGGAAAAAATCTGAAATTTAAAACTTTCATTTTCAACATTGAGTGACATCATCAGATACAGAAGGTAAAGCTTTTCTTAAGTTACCAAAGAATAGAGGTTTTTCTTTTTCATTTGTCTCATCTAAGGGGGGAAAAAAGCACACATTTTTTTTTTTTTTTCCTTTTTAAAGATACTCCACAGTATTACTTTGGACTAGAAATCAGGGCCATGATTCTAATTACAAAGGCAAAGTGGACATGCTGTCTTAAGTTTTCAGAATGAGAACTTTGATATTCTTGACAATGTATGCATTGTCAAGCCATGTATGCATTCATATGCATGTGGAATGTTCCGGATATGTGAAGGAAGTCTTGTAGTCCACCCATTACATTATGTTGGGATAAAATCCCATTATAAAGCTTAACATATAAACTATAATTAAATTTCCATTTACTTTTCAATAACTTTTCTATGCCATATAATTTGTCATCCTTTCCTTACCATAATTTGACTAAAATGCTACCAAATTAATACACAACTCTTTAGATTCTTTTGTTGAGTATTCCACTCAACTAGTATAAGCTACTCTTTTTCTTTTGCTTGGTTGATGTCTTTCTCCAAAACTCTATGTCTTTTTATTAGGTAATTGATGAAAAAAATATTAATTAAAATTATTACTAAAAAGGTTTTTAAAAATACCATTATATTACATAGTTCAGAATATAACTCAACTAAGTTCTAGAAAAGGAGATATGTTTAATAAATGTGCATGCTAATTTTTTTATTGAAATATGGTTGACATACAATATTAAACCTGCTTGCTAAATTTTAAAGCCTGATATTAAGCTATCAACAAACTTTAATTTTAATCAACTGCCTCAAACTCAAATTAATTCACCTTAAATTATATTTATATGTTAAATTTAAGAAGCTGGAATTTCACAGCAAAATAATAAAATGCTAATAAAGCTAATGAAAGAAATTCTGCCTTCAAGCAAAATTCAATGAAAGTTATATATACCTCAGAAGATTTTTCCTTTGACTGAGAACTCATTCACCTAAAGCATTTCAATCTGTTAAACCTCAGCAACATTTAGACCTGACTGATGTTTACAGATGTAAGTAAAATAAAATGAGACTTAAACACAGGCATTCATTGTCTCATTAGTTATAAGATTAATTGATCTGATTTTGGTTCATTCAGAGGAATATCAAAGGAAAGTTAATTAATTAAGCAATTAATTTAAGGGATTAAGATATTAAAAATCCTCTTCAAATTGGGTGTAGTAGAGTGATAGGAAACAATTTAAAAGCTACTTTGCTTTATTTACATATTTCAAAATAAGCATGCTGAGCATATTAAAACTCAATTTGAGTTCACCAATATGATCATAATTAATATATGACAACTTTAATTTAACAACTATAGAAGAATACTGTCTTTGTTCTTAAAACACCACAGATATTTATATACTTAAAATCACAGTGCATCTACAATTTTCAAAATTTTTCTGTTGCTTTCATTTGCCTATAAATACTAATAAAAATTCACATTTATTCATAACCAACTATTTTGCTAAAGATTTCCAAATATTATTAACATGAAAATAAACTGTTATTTAAATACATAAACAAAAAGTTTATTACTGAGATTTGAACCTTTGAATCTAATTAGGAATAAAGTAAACAATATTATTTTAAGAACTGACATGTTTAATATTTACTAATAAAACACAGTGAGTCTTCCTACTTGACAGTTATGATGAAATGACAATAATTATAATAGACAAGCTTTTCTATAGTTTATTAAATCAAAATATTTTTATAGTTTTTCTCAACTTATATAGATTCTATTTTGATTAAAGAATTTTAGAATGATTATATTTTATAAATTAATAATTATAAATCAAATATATTAAATTAAAAAGTTATCTAGAAATTTAAAAAAATAAAATAAATTATGCATATTGTTACAGAGCCGCCCGCCTTCATTTATGTTCCAGTCAGGCCAAGGTAATGCAGTATATTATTAAAGAAATGTCAAATGGTAGATAAATATAATAATACTTCTATTATCTGGAGTTAATCTACTCTATATTATAACCACTGGAACAAATCTTAGCATTCATACATAAACACCAAGAGCTTCTGATCAAACAAAATTTTATCCCCTGTATTCATGGGGCTCAGTGGCTTTCCTTTGGCTTCTAATCTAACTCCATGCCTTTAGATAAAATAATAAGTTGCTTCTTGGTTTAATTGCAAATCCTCAGTTAACCAGAAGTAAATTGGAAAAGGAAAAATGACAGCAACAAAAATAAGAAATAGTATTTGAAAAGATTGACAGTGAGGAAAGAAATCATAAACCATAACAAATAATACTGAATTATTTGCTATCATTTGTGAGAACCTACTATGTGCCAGACATTGTATAAGCATTTGACATTTCATCTATTTTTTTTTGCTCTGAGGTAAACAGAATCATTGCCATTTCACATATAAGAGACTATTTACTAATAGGTTCAGAGATGTTGAGTGACTTGACAAAAATGGCATAACGATGATTCAAGAACAAATCATTGAACTTCAATGCTCTTTCTACAAGAATTCAAAAACTGAACACTATAAATACTTTGTTTAGGGGGAAATAGCCCTATATACTTCATACTTCATTAGAACTTTGATGCATTATTATAAATTTGTACGACAGAGTTGGATACAGAGTTATCACATTAAGATGGCAAATGGATAAAACATTCTATAGTTTCCTATAGACTTGTTTCAAAATAAAATTTTGTGCTGTTGATGAAAGGTGAACAAAAGATTATGATATTTTGTCATGACCCTACAAATTTTTTACTTTATTGTTCATTAAGATTCTTTATGTATATCTAAATTGAAATATCAAAAGATGTGATGTCTGACATATTACATACCAGCTTAACATCTGTAGACTAATTTAAATCTACGTATGAAAATCTAGCCATATACTTCATAAGCCATTGGCTCATGACCCCTTTCATAGTTAAAGCAATTTTAAAAAAAATCATAACAGACAATTTCTTAGTTTTATAAAAACAGTAATTTTCATAATCTTGAAAGTCATTGTCTCTAAAGAGATTATGGAAAAATTACTAGAGATTTAAATATGAACTGTATAATAAAAAAAACTCCAAGTGCACAAAAATATTTTTTCTTTAGTAATACTAAGGCCCAAAGCATGTGTTATAAATCCTTTCAATTTCATACACTAGAAAAAATAAATGAAAATAATAAATGATATCAAATAACATCACATTGCTTTCATTGAAATAATTAAGGAAATCTTGGGTCTAACTGGAAGAAAAAGTAAGTAGTTATCTTATGTTCTTGGCAAAGGCAAAGATCAATTTACATGAAAAGTATTACTACTTTTACAGAATTCTCTTCCAGTGTTCATTATGACAAATGATACAGGGCAAAATAGGTGATTTCTTATTGTACAAATGGGGGTAGTTTCTTCAGTGATAATATTTATTTCAGATAGATGCTTTAATTACTTCAGAATCTATTTTACTTCAGAAATTTTATACCTATTTATGATATATGTATATTTTTAAAACTTGCTATACTAATTTTCTATTTGTAAATTGTTTGTGAATAAAGGTTAATAGAAATGCTTAGCAGATTAACTACAAATACATGAAAAAAACCGGTTTCATCAAATCCAGTTATGCTGTCACAAAATGATTCCCCTTTGGAATGTAACCCAGAGATATATTGCTTAAGAAGCACACATTGAAAAAACAGGATGTTGTAGGCTCTGTAATCCAAAAACATAGTCCATGTATATCTTTATTTGGATTTAAAGAAACTTAATGACATTAAATAGTATTAAAGTCCTTTAAAAAACCACTATGACATTTTAAAGTAACTGGCACAATGGTGTCATTTTCTGGTTTAACATAGAAAATGTACATTTGGCAATCCATTGAATCCCCAGGCCTTCTTTAAAGTTATTATTTCCTTTCATAAATAAAGAACATTTAAATGCATCTATACTTGGTTGAGAAGCACCAGACTAACATCGACTATTTTTCACTGTTCATAGATATTTAAACCTGGGATTGTGCCAGTGAGGTTTTGACTATATTGTCTTTTTTTTTTTTTTTTAACTTTGTGATCTTAGAGACATTATATATATATAATGCATTGTTTAGTTAATTTACTTACTCTACAAAAGTATTTCATGTCTACCACTTGTAGACAATCTTGGAAGAGCTCACCATTCAGTGCAGCAGAAAAAAACAGAAAAATAAACATTGTCATGTGGCAGGCGCTATGGGAACTATTGGGGAAAGCTATATTACAGAAATGTGATTACAAAATCTATTCAGTTTTATACAGCAACCCAGGCAGAAAGAGCAACAAATTCTGTCTGAAGAGTCGATATATAGAAGGATGCTTGAACTGAGTTTAGAAAAGTGAACAGAGGCTAACCTGCTCTAGGCAGAAGGAACAACAAGCCCTTAGAGGTATAAGAGAACATGATACATTCGGGAAACTTCAAGGAGTTCAAAGTTGTTAAAGCAATACATAGAAGTATTATAAGCAATGAAGATCCACCAGGGGCTTTGGTAGATGATGAAAACAAGTCTGTATATTACCATGTTGACTTTCTTTATAAGCAATTTTAATTGAGAATCTGCTGTGCTTAGCCTTTTCCTAGGCCACAGAAAAACAACTGTGACCAAGATGTAGTGCCTGATCTCATGAAGAAGATGAATCTCAGACAAATAACTGTAAGCAAGTAAGTAATAATTACAAGTTTACAATGTTACATGGGAGAGCCAAATCAATGAGTCATAAAGTTTTAATAGCTAATTTCAAACATCAATATTTTCTTTTATGGCTTCATTTTATGGTTTACCATCACTTGAAATTTTAATTGTTTTTCTTCTATTTACATCTTTACTAAATAATTCTTTACTGTAGTTTAATAATATTTGAGGGGAAATATATTTATTTTGTTTTCATAACATTTTCTTGTTTTTTTGTTAATTGTTTGTAATTCCAACTAAATTAATTGTATATTTGTGAAGAGCGGATATCTCCATACCATTCAGATACCTAAATCATGTTCATAATGCATATCTACATTAATTCAAGTCCTATCATTAAGAGTTTGAAGTTTTCTTTATAAAATCACGTGTTTTTAATTATATATTCTAATAGGCTATTGCTGATAAATAGCATCTTTACTTTAAAATCAATTAAAGCACAGCTCCATTCTATGGGTTCTATAAAAACACAAAGGCAGGTGGAGCACTTTAAATTAAGTTATCAAAATAAATTTACTTGTCAAATATTTTAAATCTATATTTCTCATCAAAATGTTCTCAGAGTAGTTTTATGCAAATGTAAGATAATAAACTGTTCTGTTTTTATTCTATCTTAATCAAAAGAGGAGATTTTTAAAAATAATTTAATTTGGATATTTTCTTAATTTGGCAATATCTTCTTACTAACTATCTTAGGACTGAGAGATATTCTTTAATCAGTTATATTAACAAATTTCACAAATTGTAGTCTAATGAACTAGTCTTCTCTTTTTATTACATAATTGTCTTATTCTATTCTTCATTCCTTTAATTTATTAAACTTTGCTTTATACTTAATCATAAGTGTATTAGGAAAATCTTGACTTGTG
>NW_011888791.1:6122874-6129067 GCF_000151845.1 Pteropus vampyrus | reverse complement strand
TTACATAATTGTCTTATTCTATTCTTCATTCCTTTAATTTATTAAACTTTGCTTTATACTTAATCATAAGTGTATTAGGAAAATCTTGACTTGTGATTTTTATAAACAGTACCTAACTACTTCTCATTTTAGATTTATAGATAATCTATTTTAGTTGAGACTCAATTTAAATTTTCTGTTTTTCATATATGACCATCCTACCCTGAAACAAGCCTGATCCCATCTGATCTTAGAAGCTAAGCAGGGTCGGGCCTGGTTAGTACTCGAATGGGAGACCACCTAGGTAGACCAAGTGCTGTAGGCGTAAAAAATATACATATATTTTTTAAATAAGGGATTGTAAGCTGACAAGGTCCTTGCAATCTGTGAAGTAAATCAAGGGTTTTCTTGCCTAAAAAAAAAAAAAAAAAAAAAAAAAAAAAAATTCTGTTTTTCAATTATTAATTTTCTTTCCTATTTAAAAAGTGTATGTCACTTTTTTTGTATTTTTTTCTCTTCCTTTTCTCGCTTATTTTCTATTTTCATATTTTACTTGGTAAATCACATTATATTTCTGTCCATCATATATCATGAACTAGTGTGGGAGAAATAAAAATTAGGAGGACTAAGTGCCAGATCCACTTTTTCTATTAAAGTATATGTCAGGGTGGAGAGGTACTTCACATAATAATTTATTCTTCCATTTGTGACATTAGGATAGTTCTTATATCCTTAAACAGAGAATTCTAAAGGGTAGTTTATTTTCTTATAATAATTTTTTGATAGTTTTCCTTATGCAGCTTATTAAAATTTTAACTCATTTTGATAATGTAACTATTATTAACTGAATTGTGGTCCCCCAAAACTCCTATGTTGAAGCTCTACACCCCTTTCTCCATCAAATGTAAATGTATTTGGACATAGAGACTTTAACGAGGTAATTAAGGTTAAATGAGGTTATTAGAGTGGGTGCCTATTCTAATAAAACTGGTATCCTTTAAGAAGAGGAAGAGACATCGTGAGTGTGTGCACAGAGAAAAGCCCCTGTAAGGACACTGTGAGAAGGCAGTGATCTGTAAACCAGGAAGAGAAGCCTTACCAGAAACCAACCTTGCCAGCACCTTGGTCTTAGAATTCCATCCTTCAGAACTGTGAGCTAATAAATTTCTATTATTCAAGATACCCAGTCTGTGGTATTCTATTATGGCAGCCCAAGTAGACTAAGAGAGTAACTAAAGATGTACACTCTAATGTCAAATTAAAAAAAAAAATAGTTTTAATCATAGCAGGTGTTTCCAATTACTTGAAAATAACACTAACACATTACGAGAACTATAGCTCATACTGGTTATAAATTAATCTTACTGAATGAAATTCACAAAGAAATATGCACTTCTCAAACAAATCAGACTGCTTTTTTGAGTATTGGTGAGCTACGATTATTTCGTCTGATATCGAAATATAGGTAGATATCCCTCAGGTAAGTTCTCACTCATCGTAGTATGCCATTTTAATTTTGTCTACTCCATGACTATAATTTTCATCTAAATGATGATAATTTCTAATTCTTTATCTTCAGCTGACATATCTCCAGAACTGAAATCCAGTTTAGTAAAACACTTGCTAGACGCATACATTTGTTGTTCTCTGAGCATTCATATCTATACATATTCCCCTACATATGAGCACATCCTTCTGTATTTATTGTTACAGGGAATAGAACCATAAATATATCCAATTTCAACTGCCAAATTTAATAAATGTCTAAGCCAGTAGGGTCAATGACCTAGATACATCTCAAATTTTATCATATTGATCTCTATGTATTTATCACAATATAGGTACACATCATCTCAACCTTATGTCACAACTCCTTCCAGTTCCATTCCTCATGTCCTTACATCCATTCTTTACAATATAGCAAGAGAGAGCTTTCTATATTCCAAATTAGACAGACTTCAATGCTCTCAATTGCCAGAAAATGTTCATATGTTTTCATGAGGTTTATAAAATGGGTCATAATCTGCCCCATATTACCTCTTTCTTCTATTCTAATTCTTACTACTCCCTCTTTTCAGGTGTGCTTCAGTTATGTTGAAATAATTCTAGTGTCTTAAACAGGCAACAATAATAATTACAGCTAAAAATGTAGTAATAACAATAACTGATAGCATATTTATTGATCACTTACATTTGGTTAGTAACTTCACAAAACACACATATACACAAGCACATAAAATCTCCAAAACATAATTTTGATACAGATCATATTATCATTGGAATTTACCAGAATCTTAGAAATTAAATGACCTCTACAAAATAGTTCAGCATCAGAATTTAAATCCAAGTCTTCGAAATGCAAATATATGAGTCTACATTGACTCCTATGAATTCTCTGACTCTGTGCCATACATGGTTCCCTCTACCTAGAAATCTCCATCTCCTTTTCGCATTCCCAGTCTTATTTGATTTTTAAGGTTTGACATCAACAAACCTTCCATGATATAATGCCCTTCATCAATAAATAATGACTTAAATTCTTCTATTATTTGATTTAGGGCAAAGACACATATTTATTATACATTCAGTATATATGTGTACTTTATATAAATAAAGTTTAAATTACATGGATATATATAGGGATATATATAACAGCAACATTTGTTCATAGGTTCTAGAATCACTTACTTTTGAATTTTCATTGTTTAAACACTATTTATTTTGTTAAATTAAATTCTTCTGCTTCGATATTCTTTAATTAAAACATATTAATGGTCAGTATTTCCTTGAAAGCTAGTTAAGAAATCTTTATTTATGCATAATTGTTTTGCAGATAACAGTATTAAAAACAAAGGTACAAGTTAGACCTCTACTTGGGATATTTTTAAATATTTTTTGTCCACGTGGTTAATTAGAAATCAAACCCTGTAATACAAATTTTATAAATCAATGCTGATATGAATTTGGGTTGCTCTATTAAATAACCATGTGGTCCAGATGCAGTGCTCTATTCTCTCTCTCTCTCTCTCTCTCTCTCTCTCTCTCTCTCTCTCTCTTTCTTCCCAGGCATTCCTCTTAAAGAACCTACATACAAACTTACTTGCTGACAAACTCACTCACTCTGAGCTCCAGTGCTGGGGCAGCAGCTCAAAAAACACATAATGAGAGGAACTTAATTGTGTGCTTTAGGGTGAGGGCTGGAGGGCCAGCTGTATCCCAGACAGAATTGCTGACATAAGACATTGTTCTTTTGTTGAGCCCTCCCCCTGCCCAGCCACCACGTACAAACAGGCTCCAAATCTGAGTCTATATCAACCTGCTACCACTGTTTGCCCTACCCTGGTGATTTCCTGAGACCTCCCCCCACTCAACTTTCAGTCTGTCTTGGCTAGCTCTGCGGACTTTCCTAAAATCACTCAAAGGTTCATAAACCCCAAACAAACAGTGGTTGATCTTTGCATGCCCTATACCTTTTACAAAGAAGCCCCAAGTCCAGCATTAACAGCATCTAACCTCAGTTTGCAACTTAGTCTCTACCAGGTACATCCAAGCTCAGTACGAGTGTCATCCATTTTCAGATCACTTTGTAGATCATACTCCGTGATCCCAAGCAGGCCATAGGCAATGGCTAACCTTGACCTACAACACAGGCTCTCCCCACAAAAGGCCCCAGAAATAACACACTCAGTGATCAGCTTCAGACCACACCAGACACTACCCAACCACCTCCACAAATGACACATCAAAGGGGCAGACTAGGCAGGCACCAGAACCCCGTTAAAGTGAGTCTCAGTCCATGCGGTAAGCCCCTACATTACAGCTTCTCCACTATAGTCACAGCAGTGTATTGGTTGTGAGGACAACCAGTCAACCTGAGGGTCAATCCTTCTCACTGATGCCCCGGCAGTAACCAAAGCTCATCTGCAACATGGGGTCACAAACAACCTACATAAAGAACACAGCTAGAGCACCTAGTTTAGGTGAACCAGGGATATTATGCCACTGTGCTCCGCAGGACACCACTATATAAAGTCACTCTATCAAGATCGGGAGACATAGCAGCTCTACCTAATATAAAACAAACAAACACAGGGAAGAAGCTAAAATGGCAAGATAAAGAAATGTGTCCCAAATGAAAGACCAGAACAAAGCTCCATAAAAAGAACTAAACAAAATAGAGACAGGCAATCCACCAGATGCAGAGTTCAAAACACTAGTTATAAGGTTGCTCAATGATCTCATTGAGAAGTTCATCAAACATAAAAATAAAGATACAAAACAAAAAAAGATCCAGTCAGAAATGAAGAATACAATAACTGAAATAAGAATACTTTAGAAGGAACCAACAATAGATTAGATAAAGCAGAAGATCAAATCAGTGATTAAGCACTCAAGGTGGCAGAAAACACGCAATCAAAACAGCAAAAAGAAAAAAAAATGTAAATGAGGATAGTTTAAGGGGCCACTGGGACAACATAAAGTGTACCCAAATCTGCATCATTGCAGCAGTAACAGAAAGAGAAGAAACAGAGCAAAGAATTGAAAACCTATTTGAAGAAATAAAGGACAGAAACCCTCTCTAACCTGATGAAGGTAATAGACACACAAGTCCAGGAAGAGCAGAGAGTCTGAAACAAGATAAACCCACAGAGGCCCATGCCAAGACATATCATAATTAAAATGTCAAAGGTTAAAGACAAAGAGAGAATCTTGAAAGCAAGAGAAAAGCAGTTACAAGGGAGCTCCTATAAGTCTGTCAGCTGATTTCTAAACAGAAACTTTGCAGGTCACAAAGGATTTGCAAGAAATATTCAAAGTAATGAAAAGCAAGGACTTACAACCAAGATGACTCTACCCAGCATAGCTATTATTTAAAATTGAAGGACAGATAAACAGCTTCCAAGACAAGAAGAAACTAAAGGAGTTCATCAATTCTAAACCAGTACTATAAGAAATGTTAGAGGAACTTCTTTAAGAGTAATATGAAAAAAAGATAAAAAATATGAGTAATAAAATGTCAATAACTACATATCTATCAACAATTACTTCAAATATAAATAAATTAAGTAGATAGAGTGGCTGAATAGCTAAGACAAGACCCTTACATATATTGCCTACAAGAAACTCACTTCAGATTAAAAGACACACACATATTAAAAGAAAAAGAATGGAAAAAAGATATTTTATGAAAATGGAAACAAACAAAGAATATTGCTGGGGTAGCAATATTTATACCAGACAAAGTAGACTTTAAAACAAAGGCTGTAACAAGAGGCAAAAAAGGACCCAGCTACTCCACTTTTGGGTATTTAGCTGAAGAAACTCATAACACTAATTCAAAAGACATATGCTTCCCTATGTTCACTGCAGCATTGTTTACAGTAGCTAAGACACGAAAGCAAACTGAGTGTCCATAGGTGGACGAATGAATAAAGAAATGGTAAATATATGCAATGGAATATTACTCAACCATAAAAAATAAAGAAATATTGTCATTTTCAACAACATGGATGGATCTAAAGGGTATTATGCTAACTGAAATGGGTCAAATAAAGACAAATGCCATGTAATTTTATTTATATGTGGAATCTAAAAGACAAGATAAACGAACTAAACAGAAAAAAACTCAGAGATACAGAGAACATTTTAATGGTTACTAGATGGGAGGGGATTAAAGGGGATAGGTAAAAAAGGGAAGGGATTAAGATATGCAAGTTGCTAGTTGTAAAAACAATCAGGGATGTAAAGTACAGCATGGGGAATATAGTCAATAGTATTGTAATAACTATGTATGATATCAGATGGGTATTAGACTTATCAGTGTGATTATTTTATAAATTATACAAATGCCTAATCATGATGTTTGTACAACTAAAACTAATATAATATTGTATGTCAACTTTAATTAAAAAAATAAAAAAATATTTTAAAAATTATTATCAACAGATAAATGAATAAAGTGCATATATACATATAATGGAATATTATTCACATTAATAAAGAAGGAAATCCTGCAATGTTCAACAATATAAGTAAATTTTGAGGACACTATGCTAAGTGAACTGAGCCAGTCGCAGAAGGACAAATATTGCATGATTTCACTTAACATAAGGTTTCTAAAATAGTCAAATTATTGAATTAAAGGATAGAATAGTGGTTGTCAGGGGCTGAGGGTAAGGGAAAATGGCAAATTGCTAATCAAAGGACATAAAGT
>NW_011888791.1:6119276-6121674 GCF_000151845.1 Pteropus vampyrus | reverse complement strand
TTTTGTCTCATTGATACTGTATCAGATACTGTATTGTGACAATGCAACACATTTTGATGGAATTGTTTAGTGTAATTATAATTATTAATTAGAAGTTTAATTCTAATATTACTAGATTATATATGTATATATAATTAAAAGCAATAAATTAACTATTTTCAAATAACTGGGAAATTACACATTCTTGACTTGTAACTAATAATAAAAGCTAACATTTACAGGATGTAAATGTTAACATTTACTATAAGCTAGTTATTTTTCTGTAAGCTTTATAAATACTAACTTAATACTAAGAGAAATCCTACGAGGCATATGAGGATTACAAATGAAGGAACAGACCCAGGACATTTAGAAAACTTCTCAAGGTTACATAACTATTAAGTGACCAAGCTGATTTTCAAATCCAGACAGTCTAGTTCACGCTATTAACCATATACTCTACTGAATCTCAATGCACTTTAAACATGAGTTGACTTTTAATTGTCATTGGGACCTCTAATCACTCAATCCTCAAATTACTCAGAATTTGTAAATCAACAGATGGAAACCAATTCTCTCTAAAAAAATATATCTTCTGGATCACTTCAATTTTCTGTAATTATTATGTATTGTTGATTATAATTATTACCACCTTCTTTTGTTAATTTGTTCTCTTGTTTTGCTATGAGTTTATAATCATTTGTTTTATCTCATTCTGGATGTGGCTCTGTTTCTATGATGAAGCTGGGCCAATATCCCCACTTATTTTTGCTGCCAATAATGAAGAGTTAGAAAGATCCTATTTACGCATGTTATTATTTTCAATGTAAATAGTTAGCCACAGCTGCTGCAATTTTCCCAATTGTATGACAGAAAAATGAGGTGGGGAGATGAGGGCACAAATACATCTATCAACTCTCTAGGCATTCAGAATAACATATGAAAAAAAGCCAAGAAAATAATTTGCTTCCTGGGCACCAAACTTCAAATTGAAGAGCTATATAAATTTTAGCAACACCTAACATATACGGTGAGCATAATCACAAGACAGACCTGCAATTAGTAATTAGAAAGTTTACGCTTGCATGAGATTTTTCTGAAATGTTCTGTTCAAGTACCCCACTTAACCAGTTGGTAAAATGAAGAAAAATAAAGTATTAGGTAATATATTTTTTTTGTTATCTAAATAAAAGTTCTTTATAGGCATTTTAAGAAAGTAATTCAGAATAACATTGCATAACTTAGAAATATATACTATTAAAAATATTCTATCCTCAATTTAGGGCTTGTGAGATGAATCCATGTTACCATGTGACTCTAGTTCATTCATCATCACTATGTATAACATTTTATTTTATACACAACTATTTATATACCCATTTTACTATTAATGGATATGTAGGTGCTTCCTTTTCTTGTTTTGCTATTATGAGCAATGATCTTTTCAATAACTTTTAACATATATTCTTGGGAGCATATGGATACATACAATAAGGGCATCATTTATATGAAGTTTTAAAACAAGCAAAATAATAAAATGTTGTTAATTAATGTACAAACATAATAAAATTATAAATAAGTATATTGAAAACGAAAAGACCAAAGTCAGAGCAACGATTATCCCTGAGAAAAGAGGGGTATATCGGGCATTTTAAATATACTACCTTATTTTGTTACTAAATTAGGATGTTGATATCTGTGTATTTGTTCTCCTATTATCTCTACACTTTTTTTATATTTCCAAACGCTTCACCAAATTACAAGAAGTCGACCCCTTTAAGTAAAAATAACTTTCCCATTTGAGATTTTGTAAAAATTACATAGTAAACTGTCCATTTTTTTCCACTAAAGCCATTGGTTACATGTCACCACTTGTGGTAAGTAGCTTCTAAAATGACTCCCAATGATTTCTTTCTAGTATGCATGTCCTTGCGTCAGCTTCTCCCTTTGAGAGTGGGCTGGGCCTAGTGACTTACTTCTAACAAATGGAATATAGCATAAGTCATAAGATTTCACCTCAAAGATTATGTTACTGTGGCTTTTTCCTTGGGTGCTCACTCTTGTACTCTTGCTTGCTCTAGGGAAGCTGGTTATCATGTTGTGAGCAGCCATGTGACAAGAAATTTATTTCTCTGGAGAATAGCCAGTGAGGACATGAAGCCTGACAACATTCACACGAACAAGCTTGAAAGCGAATCTTTGTCCCTCCGTCATACCTTGAGATGACTGCAGCCTGGTGAAAACTTGATCACAGCCTTGTGAGAGACCCTGAAAATGAAGACCTAGCTAAACCATGATGGATTCCTGATACACATAAACTGTGAGATAGTAAATATTTGTTATTTAAAGCCATTAATTTGAGGGATAATTTATTATGTAGTAATGAATAACACTATTCTTAGGAAAAAACCAAACTGGA
>NW_011888791.1:6115764-6119226 GCF_000151845.1 Pteropus vampyrus | reverse complement strand
GTGAGCATAATCACAAGACAGACCTGCAATTAGTAATTAGAAAGTTTACGCTTGCATGAGATTTTTCTGAAATGTTCTGTTCAAGTACCCCACTTAACCAGTTGGTAAAATGAAGAAAAATAAAGTATTAGGTAATATATTTTTTTTGTTATCTAAATAAAAGTTCTTTATAGGCATTTTAAGAAAGTAATTCAGAATAACATTGCATAACTTAGAAATATATACTATTAAAAATATTCTATCCTCAATTTAGGGCTTGTGAGATGAATCCATGTTACCATGTGACTCTAGTTCATTCATCATCACTATGTATAACATTTTATTTTATACACAACTATTTATATACCCATTTTACTATTAATGGATATGTAGGTGCTTCCTTTTCTTGTTTTGCTATTATGAGCAATGATCTTTTCAATAACTTTTAACATATATTCTTGGGAGCATATGGATACATACAATAAGGGCATCATTTATATGAAGTTTTAAAACAAGCAAAATAATAAAATGTTGTTAATTAATGTACAAACATAATAAAATTATAAATAAGTATATTGAAAACGAAAAGACCAAAGTCAGAGCAACGATTATCCCTGAGAAAAGAGGGGTATATCGGGCATTTTAAATATACTACCTTATTTTGTTACTAAATTAGGATGTTGATATCTGTGTATTTGTTCTCCTATTATCTCTACACTTTTTTTATATTTCCAAACGCTTCACCAAATTACAAGAAGTCGACCCCTTTAAGTAAAAATAACTTTCCCATTTGAGATTTTGTAAAAATTACATAGTAAACTGTCCATTTTTTTCCACTAAAGCCATTGGTTACATGTCACCACTTGTGGTAAGTAGCTTCTAAAATGACTCCCAATGATTTCTTTCTAGTATGCATGTCCTTGCGTCAGCTTCTCCCTTTGAGAGTGGGCTGGGCCTAGTGACTTACTTCTAACAAATGGAATATAGCATAAGTCATAAGATTTCACCTCAAAGATTATGTTACTGTGGCTTTTTCCTTGGGTGCTCACTCTTGTACTCTTGCTTGCTCTAGAGAAGCTGGTTATCATGTTGTGAGCAGCCATGTGACAAGAAATTTATTTCTCTGGAGAATAGCCAGTGAGGACATGAAGCCTGACAACATTCACACGAACAAGCTTGAAAGCGAATCTTTGTCCCTCAGTCATACCTTGAGATGACTGCAGCCTGGTGAAAACTTGATCACAGCCTTGTGAGAGACCCTGAAAATGAAGACCTAGCTAAACCATGATGGATTCCTGATACACATAAACTGTGAGATAGTAAATATTTGTTATTTAAAGCCATTAATTTGAGGGATAATTTATTATGTAGTAATGAATAACACTATTCTTAGGAAAAAACCAAACTGGATTATGGAAATATAAAAATATTTCTAGCAGTAAAGTTAAAAAGAATAAAAATGAAATATTTTGATATATTCAAAAAGATGATTAGAGAATAGTTGTTAGCATGACAGAGAAAGGAGATCAACAAATCCTCAGATCCTCTCTCCAGAAGACAGCAAACATTCCGACACTCTAGAAATTAACCTAAGACATACAACAAATCAAGAAACATATCCACAAAATTTACTAAACTTTAGGTAGGAGCAGCAAAAATCTGTGATGTTTATGCTTGTGGTTGCTCCCCTACCATAATCATGCTTTGTTCATGGCAGGCTTCATGATGGTCTAAGCAAGCTGCAGAAATAAGAAGCTTTGCTGCTGCTGCCAGAGACAGCTCACTTGATTAAACTGTATTTAGCTAAACACAAGCAAACAGGAGAGCCAGCAACTCAGGTATCTTGACTTTGCAACCCTGATCATCTCACTCAGTCCTCCTGTAGCACACATTTCTCTCTCCTCAACCCCAATATCTCTCTATCTCTCTCTTTTTTTTCTATCTCACACACACTCACAAATACACACTAAATTTTATCAACAACTGATTATCAGTTGCTGCTAATGTAACCCCTCAAGGTACAAGAGCAGTTTAAAGTAATCATATTGCTCCTTTGCAAAAATGTTCCGCCCAGAGTGACTTGACAAGAAAACACGGTTATTGCCCCAGAGCCATGAAATATAGTTGGTCCAACTACCTCTCCTTAAGATTCACCAGAATCAGAAGATATAGGCAAAAAAGATATTATTTCTGGCATCTATATTGAGTCAGCTGTTGTTTCCATTCTTCTTAGTATAACATGGAGATAGTCTGAACCCATCCACTTTTTCTCCTCTCAATGACCTCTTAAACAAAAACAAAAATTGATTTGCAGATACAGCAATGACTGAAAACATGCCTGTGCCACTAGGAAAACAAGCATTATTTTATTTTAAGCCCAGACTTGTTTCCTAAATCATAAAAATAGCTACTGAATTTCAATTTATATTTAAACCTTTAATGAAAGAGGCAGAGCTCAGATCCATGATTTTGGAAGAGTATAAACTTCAGCATTCAATCATTATGTCAGGAAGGAGATGAACGTAATATGTCTGAAATTATTTTTTGGTGGTCTTTCTTACTGATAAGGTGAAAATTAACATCTAAAAAGCACCTTGGTGTAGCGATAAAAAGAAATAATGAGGCAGTGCTCTAACACCCTAGAAATGCCACTCTTTTGATTACTTCTCCAGAATTTCACTTGTCTGCCAAGTCCCATTGTTTCTCTCATTTTTCTCTCACATTCGCAATAGGGTAGTAGCAATATCTTACAGAAGTGCTCAGGTTTCTGGCTTTCATATTTACTAAGCAAACAAGCCATGATAAATTCAAATCAGTTTGACCTGTCACAACATCCAAAATGAGGCTAGAGTTGATCTTGTGCAAATTGAAATGCACAGCATCTTCTTTTTGTTTCCATGTAGTGTCTGGAAATGGCCACTTTGCTGATCTAGGAGTTAAAACCTAATGACCCTTTGCAATGCTGCTGTGGTAAAATAGCATGAATCTGTAACGAGTCTCACTGACAGCAAAATACACAGCCACCCAGCATAGCAAGCCAGGTCAAAATCAATTTCGTGGGTGGGAAGACCTTCCTGTCCTCTGGGCTAAAATATTAGGCAGTCAAGACATGTTGTACTGTATTAACACATCTGCTTTCAAGGCGTGTGTCCTTTGTAATTTTTTTCATAATCTCTGGTAGAAATATATAAACATCAGCAAATTCAATAAATTGTTTCACAGATCAACTTGAATATAAGGTCAAAGTTCTTAGAAATGACACAATCCTTAAAATATTATCTTTGGCTATGTAAGAAAAAAAATAAATGCATCTCTATGAGATTGCCATGTCTGTATGACATTATGTAACAGTCTCATAGTGTTCAGAAGATCATGATGGCATATAAATTACTGAGTATTTTTCTTTCCTGTTCTCCTTAATACAATGAACTTTATCAACAGAAATCTTTCCAGTGATGGGGGTATGGCTCAGTACAGAACTAT
>NW_011888791.1:6111999-6114629 GCF_000151845.1 Pteropus vampyrus | reverse complement strand
GAGCGATTAGGAAGGCAGAGAAACCTAGATGCTAATCAAAGGTGAAGAATATTACAGTTCATGTAAATAAAAAAGTCACCCAGATAATGAGTAACTGACTGCCTGCATCTTACTGAGCATATTGAAGTAAGCAACCACCTTAGCTATGGAACTAATGAGGTCTCTTCATTTAAAATCTGAACTATGCACAAATACAGACATTGAGAACTTTCTGCACTTAGTAGTTAATGATAAGGCAAGGCAATGACAATACTAGTGCAGGTAAGTGTGAGATGGACTAAGAGAAATTTGTGTCAGATCAGAAGAGAAACACTTTGCTAATTCTTTGGAAAAGGGTACAAAAATTAATAATAGGTCTCCAGCATATATTGTTCAGAGTTCATTGTATGAAACTATGGTTATGTTTAATTTAGCTGTAGTAACAGATTGTACACTACTATTGTTTCATAGAATGTGTTCAATTATTCTCAGTTAGCTACTAAATGTTCCAGTTAAAGAAGCCAACAATGTATTATTGACTTTGGCAATGGTGTCCTCCAACCGCTGCCTGCAAAAACGTGGTAATCACTGCCACAGACCCTTTCCCCGGACTCACCAGCTGTGAATTTGAAGGTAAGTGCCATTGTTATGGTTTTTATGTTAAACTCATAGGGCTATCTAAAGCCTATCATCATATCTGTTTAAAAATCTCAAGTTCAGAGAATCTTGTGATTCTTAAATTATTTGATGAATTCCTTAATCATACTTCAAGACTTAGCTCAAATATTATCTTTTTTGGAAAACTTCCCTAGTCATCTCTGACAGAGTTAAGATTTTAGTACTCTACTATAACCTTGTTTATTCCCTGTAATAACTAGAGTAGTAGCAGGAGCTATCATAGCAACAGCAATAGCAAAAACAACTAATATTAAACACAATATAATTTCTTAGCATATTATCAAATTGACTCATTTAATACTTGTAGCCACACTGTATGATAAGTACCATACCACTAACTGTTTTGATATCTGAAATTTTACCTATTGTTCCACAGCTAGTTAGGGTGAAATTGGACACACCTGTTCTAGAGTCAAGCGATCTTATCCATGTGACTATATCTACTTCTTCATTATTCTAACTTCTTTTCATTGTCCTATGAGCTTTTTGAAGATATGGAATATATCTTCCTGTTCATCTTTGATCTGTCAATGTGTAGGGTAAAATAGGAAGGTTGTGGTAGTATACAGAAAGCTGCTGATAAGTGCTGATGAGACAATGAATGACAGAATAATTTAATGTGCCCAAGTCTAGATTCACAGCATACCTAAACTTCAGATGAGGATAAAACTACATGCCTTTTTTGAGGTGCTTCTTCAATGGCTCCTTTAGATAGCTCCTGAAAATAGTATTTTAATACCTTATCTCTTGTTATTTTTTATAAAATTACTTTAAACATACGATAAAATAATATTTCCATAAATTTAGTGTTAAGGTCTATTTATCAAATGGTCATTTTAATTAGTCACTTAAATGAAATATTTTGTTCATTAGCCACTAACATAAATAGCAAAATAAATATTTTAAACTCTCTTCAGAATAAGTAACTCAACAATCACTTGCCCAGCAAAAAAAGCCCTCAAAGAGATACATAAGAAATTTTCTAGATATTTATATTTGTATTTCCATTTTAGTATACTGTATCCTGGACAGAAAAACATTATTCCAACAGTGCTGAAATTTAACTGAAATTTAATGGCTAGACAATCCTTTTGTCTAACAAAAAATGCTTTTAAACATTTTGAGGTGCCAGGTAGGTTTAACAAAATACTAAGATTCAGAAGGTCCAGGCAAGTTCATTTAGAAGAATGTGGATCATTAACTTTCCTTTTTTTTGGATGAATAACCAATAATACTTTTACAAAAAGTGCTTTCATAGTAGCTTGGTGTGTGTGTGTGTGTGTGTGTGTGTGTGTGTGTGTGTGTGTGTGTGTGTAATAGATAACATTTAATCATCAGTTGGTTTTTGATAAGGAATTTCAGTTAATTTACCCAATTTCATATATTTTTGTTTTTTTACAATATTTAGACATGAAAGTTGCTGTACTTTTTAAAAATACTCATCTTGGGATGATCCCTTTGCTTAAGAGGGAATATTAAAGAGTTCTCATTCAACTAGGTTAAGGGGACCATAGGGCCCTCTCCAGGAAGCACAGTTTCAAGATAAGCACTTGGGTCTGATAAAGTAAAGTAATCAGCTCATAATAAACCCACAACCCCCCCCCCCCACACACACACATTAAAACTATAGTGTTGGACTAAAGATTCACATAGAGGGATAGCACAAAGATAAAGGTATTTTTAGCCACTCCAGAACTGCAATTAGCTAATAAGATGAATCTCTCTCTCCCTTTCTCTTTCATTCTCTCTCAATCTCTCTCTCTCTGTCTCTCTGTCACTTTCTTTCCTCACACCAATGTTATTACTATTTTTTTAGCAACAGAAAACCTGAGTTTAAAGACATTTCATGACTTTCCCATTGCCATTTAGCTAAACACAGAGACAGAAACAAATGCATTGCTTCCGTTTTGTTATAGCATATTACTTACTCACTTATTTTATGTATTCTGATTATAATATGAATATGTTTGATA
>NW_011888791.1:6108011-6110769 GCF_000151845.1 Pteropus vampyrus | reverse complement strand
CAATGTTATTACTATTTTTTTAGCAACAGAAAACCTGAGTTTAAAGACATTTCATGACTTTCCCATTGCCATTTAGCTAAACACAGAGACAGAAACAAATGCATTGCTTCCGTTTTGTTATAGCATATTACTTACTCACTTATTTTATGTATTCTGATTATAATATGAATATGTTTGATATAAGACACAAGCTCTCCTTTTTTCTCTCCTGTACATTAAAGTACAATTCCTGCATTTTAGCACAAACTTCGTATATTAATTAAAGGTAATACATATTCTCTTTAAAATTAGTGGCTTGGAAATTTTTATTCTTTCAACTACAAATTATATTATTTTCATGTACAGATTATTTATATTTTGAGTTTCAATGTTTGTATTTAATTCTGTGAATTTCCATCAGTGTTGGCAATAGTTTTTACATTTATTATACTTCCCTGAAAAGCATCCTCTTTTCAACAAAATTATGGCTTAACAGTCCAATATTATATTTTATTAAATATTATAACTTAACTAAAAAATAAAGAAAGTATTCTTATGTCCCCTAGGAACACTTTTAAATCCTTAAATTATTTTTAAAAATTCAGTCTCTGAAAATACCTGTTATCAAAATGTGAAGGCATTAAGACCCAGAACCTGTACTATCTCTCACTTCAGGTTGTGCTTGATGAAATCGTTTTATTGGGCCACATGCAATGATAAATAATTAATATGGACTGATATCTAGAAAGTTTAACCATCCTCATATTAAAGTTTCATTTAATATTCAGATCAGGAAATACATTGCTGATTAAAAAATAAAAAGCTTACAAGGATAGATAAGTTCAAACAGTTCATTGACTTTTGTTGTATAGCTTGGATAGGAATTTAAAATACTATTGCAATAAGAATTCAAAGGTTGCTTCAGTCTGTAACTGACTAATAGAAGTCAGGAAGACATCCCAAGAATTTATAAGTTTATTTTATATTCTCTTCAATCTGCGGATGTCATTTTAAGTGTCTAAGACCTGAAGCAAATAGCTCTAGATAATCACTAAGAAACAAGGCCTAGTAAAAGAAAATAATGAATTAAAAGCTACATTTAA
This sequence comes from Pteropus vampyrus, assembly GCF_000151845.1. NCBI lineage: Eukaryota > Metazoa > Chordata > Mammalia > Chiroptera > Pteropodidae > Pteropus > Pteropus vampyrus. Next base: position 6,109,687 of record NW_011888791.1, on the reverse strand, counting down.
AATAAAGTTCAAATCTACGCAAATAGAAAAATCAGCAAATTGATTTTTTGAACACTTTAATATCAAGACTAATTTTGATTTAATGACAGTTTCTTATATATCCTATTTTGGGACATTCCAGATATTTAGACTTTATCGCTACCACTACATATCTATATATAGAAAGTTAGTATAGTTTTATATAGTTATATATAGTGCACATACATATAGTTTCACATATATATTTTATAACGCTAGTATAGCATTACTATATTCTACACTTCAGTCAAGACTTGATTTGTATTTTCTTATTTAATCTTTACAAGAACTCTGAGATACAGGTATCATTACATGTTTTCCCCACTATCTGAAAATATTGTGTTCAATAAAAACTTTCATAAGCCCAAATGGTGTCAATTAAAGGGTATCTCCTGATTTCCAAAAGTTTACATTTGCTTTTACAAAAGACCTACATTAGTACCTATTTTTGCAAACTGAAAGAAACACAAAGAGCATTTTCACTTTTATGAAAAAAGCCAATAATATACTAATGTGGGTCTTTCGGAAGTGGCCTAATACAAACAAACGTTCAGAAAGTAGGGGATACCTTTATTCCCATTTATTATGAGAACTGATACTCAGAGGTTTTAAATAAGATAAACAGCTTCTAAGTGTTGGAGCCAGAATTTTGAAACATATGATCTGCTTCCTAAGCTTAAAGGTTTTGCAAGAACTTTCACTACACAATAAATTTAGATTACATGTCATATAAGATACTTTATATGCAAGCAAAGAAATAGTGGCATAATCTTAAAAAGCTAAAGAAACTAAAAATAGTAGAGTTTATAATATCTTTACATTTTTTAAATAATTAAAAATTATTTTAATTATTTAAAATATCCTCTCAACTTTGGCTTCATGTATTATAATCCACAGCTTTGTCATTTTTTGCGATACATATATATATGTATTGAACTGCTATGAACTGAGTGTTTATACCTCCTCCACCTCCAATTTTTATATTGAATTCTAACTTCCAATATGTTGGTATTCAGAGGCTTTTTAAGGTTATGTGCTATTTCTTTTGTGGGTGATTAAGGATGTTTTAGTGCAATCTATTCATTTAGGAAAAAAAAAACCAGAATCAGAAAAGTTGTCTCTTTGTTGAATTCATAATTAGGAAGTGAATTCAGGGCTCGTATAAAATGAAATGGAACCATGATTACTCAACTTTAGCTTAGCATTTCAGTTACTACAGCAAGTGTGTTAACTGTTATGCTGGATCATATTCTCTCTGATTATTTTAACTGTGCTGGTTTTGTTTAACATTCTGTTCCCAACACTGAGTCACACGGAATCTGCCACACAGAAGTTATTTGATAATTGTTTGTTGAATGAAAACTGGTGGGTCACTATATACAATACCATATGAAGTAGAATTTCACACCCACAAAGGGTACTATTCTAAGGCATTGTTTTTCAGATGTCAGCCACTCATTGAAAACATTGCTTCATACTCACAGAGAGAGAGAAAAAAGAAAGAAATAATGAATTTTCTACTTTTGTTTTCCAACTACAGCATATTGCCTTTACCCTCTCTCAGTGAATTACCATTAAGATTACAAGTCACTTGCTCTCTTTTTCCCAATGGACACATGGACACGTGCCTGAATCTTTGCTTAGAGGAAATTTATAAG
>NW_011888791.1:6103276-6106186 GCF_000151845.1 Pteropus vampyrus | reverse complement strand
TCAGATGCTAAAAAATGTTAATTAAATTCCTCCCTTTATCAAGAGAACAGAGCTAAGTTTTTGAAAATATGAAGTAGCAAGGCAAGGTCCGATGTCTTCTCTGATATCCTTGGCCAGACTGAAAAAAATCATTTCCTTCAACTTTCAAAGGGAACAAATACATTAAACTTAAAGTTGGAGGTAGAAATCACTCTAATTTTAAAGAGCTTCTTGTCTTGTATAAATCTACGGGTTTTTTTATACTCTTTGTAAGAATCTTTCTACCTTGTTCTATAAGGCTAGTAAAGAATTGGTATTTCAAATTATTTCATGTGGCTCATGGTATAGACAGAACTATAGAAGTAAAAGTTGCTAGGTTTTCCTGAGACTGTTATAAATTTAAATTAGATAGTATAATACCATCTGAATAAATCCAAAGTACTAGTCACAAATGGCCTTAAGTGCTAAATATTTAGGTAAAATCAATAATTTACGATCAAACTTTTACTTTATCCTCTCAGTGAGACTCAGAATTTGCTAGATTTAAAAACATGTGGAATAAATCTAATTAAACTTATACATTTTTCATATTCAAGCTATTTTATTAGCTCACTTTATTTGTACAAATTATGTTGCTTATCCTAATTTTTTTTTTTAATGAAATATCTATGCAATATAGAGTTGATAGTGACAGACTTTGCCTTCTTGGAGAAGCTGTGTTTGCCTCCTCCAATGACTGCATTGAAAATACAACTAAATTAAGAATAATCAATCTGGAGAACCATCTGAAGACAAGCTGAACAGAACTCCTATAACTAAAGATATAAATAAAAGGCCACGTCAAGACTGGTAGTAGTGGCAGAGACACAGAACGGTCTGGCCCCCCACCCACATGTCGCAGATGAGAATAGGGAGGGATATCTTGGTTGCAAAGGTCCTCCCTGGAGGAATGAAGGGCCCCAGCCAGATACCGAGGCTCCACAGCCCAGGGTTCCAGTGCAGGAAAAAGGAGTTCCCACAACATTTGGCTGTGAAAAGCAGCAGGGATTTTGTCCCATGGAGTGTGACAAAAGACTACTGAAACCCGGACATCAACAGAAAGGGACCACACAGACTCACTTGCTCACATGCACTCACTCTGGCTCAGGCAGAGAGATAGCAGCTCAGGAGGCACAAGAGACATACAGAGAAACACTGACTTATGTCGCTTCAGTGTGAGGCTAGAAAAACATCTGCCATTGTCCCTGTGTTGAGCCCTCCTCTCACATAGTCTATAGAGCAGGCATCATCTTTCCTGTGTTGAGGCCTCCCCACACACGGACAATTCTGAATCTGCATTTGCCTGGTAAGCCCTCCTTGCTCCACCCTAGTGACTTCCTGGGACCCTGCCTCACCCAACTTGCATACCACTCAAGTCTGTTTTAGTAACAGAGCCTTAGGAGAAGCCAGAAGATGGCATCAGGCCTCAGAATGCCCTGGGGCTTTGCTGAGCTGGCCCAGGCTTGAGACTAGTGTAGCTGCTCCCTTGTGCATCCAGGCTCAGCAAAGGCAGCAACTAACTGCAGATCCCTTTGCAACTGACCTTGGTCATCATGGAAGCCCCTCCGAGAACCAACACACCAAGAGGCTGGCTTCAGACCACAACAGAGCACCAGCTGATTAGCTCCACAAGTGGCATGTCCAAAGGGTGGTCTCAACAGGCACATGAACTCATTGGGGTGAATTAGGCTCTGTGGGTTCAGTCCATGCACAGCAGCTCATACCCTGAGGGTGTGGCAAATCCTCACAGCCAGTCAGTCTGAGAGTCAATGATGCCCACTGATGTGCAAATGGTAATCAAGACTCAGCTACAATAAGAGGGCACAAACAAACCACACAAGGGACACTCCTGGAACATATGGCACAGGTGATCAGGAAGAATGTGCCACTGAGCCATACAGGGTACCTACTGCACGAAGCCATCCAGCAAAGACTGAGAGATGTAGCAAATCTACTTAATACATAAAAATGAACACAGAGAGGCAGCCAAAATAAGGAGACAAAGAAACATGTCCCAAATAAAAGAATAGGAGAACACTCCAGAAGAAGAACTAAATGAAATGGAAACAAGCAACTTAACGGAAACAGAATTCAAAACACTAGTTGTAAAGATGCTCAATAAACTTAGTGATAACTTCAACAAAGAGGTACTAAGCACAAAAAAAGACATAGAAACCATTAAAAAAGAGCCAGTTAGAAATGTAGAATATAATAACTGGAATGAAGAATACATTAGAAGGAACTGACAACAGATTAGATGAAGCAGAGGATCAAATCAGTGAATTAGAAGACAAAGTAGTTGAAAACATCCAATTGGAACAACAAAAAAGAAAAATAATTAAATGAAGACAATATAAAGGACCTCTGGGACAACATCAAGCTTAACAACATTTGCATCACAGGAGTACCAGAAGGAGAAGATAGAGAGCAGGGGATCAAGAATCTAGTTGAAGAAATAATGAAAGAAAACTTCTCTAACCTGGGAAAGGAAATAGACATAAGAGTTCAAAAAGTGCAGAGTCCCAAACAGGATGAACCCCCAAAGACCCATACTATAACACATCATAATTAAAATGCCAAATGTTGAAGATATAGAGAGAATCCTAAGAGTAGCAAAAGAAACTAGTTACTTACTAGGAAAGTCCCGTAAGACTATCAGCTGATTTTTCTATAGGAATTGAATTCAGTACAGAAGCAGGATACAAAATTAATGTTCAGAAATTGGTTGCATTTTTATACATCAATAATGAACAATCAGAAAGAGAAATTAAGAAAACAATCATATTTATAAGTGCATCAAAATATACCTAGAAATAAATTTAGGTAAAAGACTTATCCTTGGAAAATTATAACACATTGAAGAAAGAAATTGAAGATAAAAACAAATGGAAG
>NW_011888791.1:6099776-6102551 GCF_000151845.1 Pteropus vampyrus | reverse complement strand
GACATCAACAGAAAGGGACCACACAGACTCACTTGCTCACATGCACTCACTCTGGCTCAGGCAGAGAGATAGCAGCTCAGGAGGCACAAGAGACATACAGAGAAACACTGACTTATGTCGCTTCAGTGTGAGGCTAGAAAAACATCTGCCATTGTCCCTGTGTTGAGCCCTCCTCTCACATAGTCTATAGAGCAGGCATCATCTTTCCTGTGTTGAGGCCTCCCCACACACGGACAATTCTGAATCTGCATTTGCCTGGTAAGCCCTCCTTGCTCCACCCTAGTGACTTCCTGGGACCCTGCCTCACCCAACTTGCATACCACTCAAGTCTGTTTTAGTAACAGAGCCTTAGGAGAAGCCAGAAGATGGCATCAGGCCTCAGAATGCCCTGGGGCTTTGCTGAGCTGGCCCAGGCTTGAGACTAGTGTAGCTGCTCCCTTGTGCATCCAGGCTCAGCAAAGGCAGCAACTAACTGCAGATCCCTTTGCAACTGACCTTGGTCATCATGGAAGCCCCTCCGAGAACCAACACACCAAGAGGCTGGCTTCAGACCACAACAGAGCACCAGCTGATTAGCTCCACAAGTGGCATGTCCAAAGGGTGGTCTCAACAGGCACATGAACTCATTGGGGTGAATTAGGCTCTGTGGGTTCAGTCCATGCACAGCAGCTCATACCCTGAGGGTGTGGCAAATCCTCACAGCCAGTCAGTCTGAGAGTCAATGATGCCCACTGATGTGCAAATGGTAATCAAGACTCAGCTACAATAAGAGGGCACAAACAAACCACACAAGGGACACTCCTGGAACATATGGCACAGGTGATCAGGAAGAATGTGCCACTGAGCCATACAGGGTACCTACTGCACGAAGCCATCCAGCAAAGACTGAGAGATGTAGCAAATCTACTTAATACATAAAAATGAACACAGAGAGGCAGCCAAAATAAGGAGACAAAGAAACATGTCCCAAATAAAAGAATAGGAGAACACTCCAGAAGAAGAACTAAATGAAATGGAAACAAGCAACTTAACGGAAACAGAATTCAAAACACTAGTTGTAAAGATGCTCAATAAACTTAGTGATAACTTCAACAAAGAGGTACTAAGCACAAAAAAAGACATAGAAACCATTAAAAAAGAGCCAGTTAGAAATGTAGAATATAATAACTGGAATGAAGAATACATTAGAAGGAACTGACAACAGATTAGATGAAGCAGAGGATCAAATCAGTGAATTAGAAGACAAAGTAGTTGAAAACATCCAATTGGAACAACAAAAAAGAAAAATAATTAAATGAAGACAATATAAAGGACCTCTGGGACAACATCAAGCTTAACAACATTTGCATCACAGGAGTACCAGAAGGAGAAGATAGAGAGCAGGGGATCAAGAATCTAGTTGAAGAAATAATGAAAGAAAACTTCTCTAACCTGGGAAAGGAAATAGACATAAGAGTTCAAAAAGTGCAGAGTCCCAAACAGGATGAACCCCCAAAGACCCATACTATAACACATCATAATTAAAATGCCAAATGTTGAAGATATAGAGAGAATCCTAAGAGTAGCAAAAGAAACTAGTTACTTACTAGGAAAGTCCCGTAAGACTATCAGCTGATTTTTCTATAGGAATTGAATTCAGTACAGAAGCAGGATACAAAATTAATGTTCAGAAATTGGTTGCATTTTTATACATCAATAATGAACAATCAGAAAGAGAAATTAAGAAAACAATCATATTTATAAGTGCATCAAAATATACCTAGAAATAAATTTAGGTAAAAGACTTATCCTTGGAAAATTATAACACATTGAAGAAAGAAATTGAAGATAAAAACAAATGGAAGTAATATGCCCTACTCATGGATAGTAAGAATTAACATTGTTAAAATACTCTTATACTCAAAGCAATCTATAGATTCAATGCAATACCTATCAAAGTACCAATGGCATTTTTCACAGGACTAGAACAAATATTCCTAAAATTTATATGGAACCATAAAAACCCTGAATAGACACAAGAAGCTTGACAAAGAAGAACAATGTTGGTGATATCATGCTGTCTAATATAAAACTATACTACAGGTTATAGTAATCAAAACAGCATTGTACTGGCATAAAAACAGACATATATATCAATGGAACAGAATAGAGAATCCAGAAATAAACCCACACCTATAGGGTCATTTGATCTGACAAAAAAGGAAAGAATATATAATGGGGTAGAGTCTCTTCAATAAATCAAGTTGGAAAAACCAGACAGATACATGCCAAAAAAAAAAATAAAATGAAACTAGACAACTGTCTTATACCATACACAAAAATAAACTCAAAATGGATTAAAAGACTTAAATGTAAGACCTGAAAACATAAAACTCCTAGAGGAAAACATGGACAGTAAACTCTGTGACATTGCTCTAAGTAACCTTTACTTTTTTTTCCTGACATAGACTCTTGAGCAAGTAAAACAAAATAAAAAATAAACAAATGGAACTACATCAAACTAAAAATTTTTTGCACTACTAAAGAAATCATCAACAAAAGACAACTTACTGAATGGGAGAAGATATTTGCCAATAATACATTTGATAAGAAGTTAATATGCAACATTGATAAAGAACTGATACAACTCAACATCAAAAGAAAAAAAATCTAATTAAAAAATGGGCAGAGTATCTGAACAGGCATTTCTCCAAAGAGGACATACATATGGCCAATAGACATATGAAAAGATGCTCAATGTCACTAATCATCAGAGAAATGAGAATTAAAAGCACA
>NW_011888791.1:6098114-6099726 GCF_000151845.1 Pteropus vampyrus | reverse complement strand
GAGCAAGTAAAACAAAATAAAAAATAAACAAATGGAACTACATCAAACTAAAAATTTTTTGCACTACTAAAGAAATCATCAACAAAAGACAACTTACTGAATGGGAGAAGATATTTGCCAATAATACATCTGATAAGAAGTTAATATGCAACATTGATAAAGAACTGATACAACTCAACATCAAAAGAAAAAAAATCTAATTAAAAAATGGGCAGAGTATCTGAACAGGCATTTCTCCAAAGAGGACATACATATGGCCAATAGACATATGAAAAGATGCTCAATGTCACTAATCATCAGAGAAATGAGAATTAAAAGCACATGAAATATTACCTTACACCTGTTGGAATGACTATCATCCATAAATCAAAAAATAACAAGTGTTGGTAAGGATGTGGAGAAAAGGGAACCCACGTGCACTGATTTTAGGATTGTAAATTGGTGCAGTCATTATGGAAAAAAGTTTGGAGGCTCCTCAAAAAATTAAAAATAGAACTACCTAATAACCCAGCAATTCTACTGTATATTTATCTGAAGAAATACAAAACACTAATCTGCAAAGATATAGGTATCCCTATGTTCACTGCAGCACTATTTACAATAGTCAAAATATCAAAGGAATCTAAGTGCCCATTGATAGATAATGGATAGAGAAAGAGTGGTACATATGTACAATAAAATATCACCTGGCCATGAAAAAATGAAATCTTACCACTGGAGACAACATGGATAGACCTACAGTGTATTATGCTAAAATAAATATATAAGACAGAGAAAGACAAATACCCTATATCTCATTTATATGTGGAATCTAAAAAACAAAATTAACAGCAACAAAACGAAAACAGTCTCATAGATACAGAGAACAAACTGATGGTTGTCAGATGGGAGAGGAGTTGGGGGGCTGAGTGAAAAAGGTGAAGGGATTAAGAAATACATACAAAATAGTCATAGGCATCTGAAGTACAATATAGAGAATATAGCCAATAACATTATAATAACTATGTATTAGTTATTACTAACCAGGAAGGATCATCTCCTAAATTATATAAATGTCTAACCTCTATGCTGTTCACCTGAAACTAATATAAAATAATATTGACTGTCGACTGTAATTAAAAATAAATAATAGAAATCAATCAATCAATTAAGTAATTAAAACACAAAAAGAATTAAAACAAAAAGAATTGGTGAACAAGTACTGAATAGCCAGTGTTTCTGGAGAGCTAAGAGCTAAGTATGTTAAGTATTCTATAGACCTAAGGACATGCCACCAACTTTCATCCACTAAATCTGACAACTGTGAAAGAAAGGGAGATTCACGGGTAGAAAGAAATAAAAAAATAAATTCAAGACTTCCTTTTCTTTAGAGATGAAATCACAAATTATATCTTGAAATTGATGTTGGACAAAATTTTGAACTTTAAAAAATATACTTTGTAATTATATAAAAGTTATATTGCCAATCAGATCATCAAAATATGTATTAATCAATATTTTAAGTTACTATGTACAAAATAACTTTTAATAAAGGTTATGAAAATACAAATAAGTCAGATGTATGGCTTGCTCTTAAAGTTAAAAGCTACCTATTAACATTCGAGAATAATGT
>NW_011888791.1:6093343-6097394 GCF_000151845.1 Pteropus vampyrus | reverse complement strand
TAAGTATTCTATAGACCTAAGGACATGCCACCAACTTTCATCCACTAAATCTGACAACTGTGAAAGAAAGGGAGATTCACGGGTAGAAAGAAATAAAAAAATAAATTCAAGACTTCCTTTTCTTTAGAGATGAAATCACAAATTATATCTTGAAATTGATGTTGGACAAAATTTTGAACTTTAAAAAATATACTTTGTAATTATATAAAAGTTATATTGCCAATCAGATCATCAAAATATGTATTAATCAATATTTTAAGTTACTATGTACAAAATAACTTTTAATAAAGGTTATGAAAATACAAATAAGTCAGATGTATGGCTTGCTCTTAAAGTTAAAAGCTACCTATTAACATTCGAGAATAATGTGTCATCATACTAAGCTAAATATTTATTGTCACGTCATTTTGAGTTTCCCAGAGGCAAACCCTGATCCAAAGCTTCAAATGCAGTGTTCTCAGAAAAAGTGAAGGAAAATAATTATGAAAAGTATATTATTAAGCTAGTGACCACTGTGAAGAATTTGAATTTAATTTTCCTGAGGAACTCTGGAAGACAGTGAAAATGTCTCCTTGACATCCTATCCAAAGGGCATGGGAGCCGGGGTATTTATATTTTTGGAGGGCAATGGGGGTGGGCATTCACTTCCCAGAACTTCTGCCTTCTAAGAATATGGGCAGAGTAGACTCTGGAAGACTCTAGAGAAGACCTCCAGGAAAAGAATTTCAGGTACATGCATTTAGAAGGCACTCCAATGTACACAAAAAAGTAGTAAAAAGAAAAAATTGGAAGAACACCAACATCTACTGTGATAGCTGATCAAGGAAATTCTATAGTTTGGTGCATCTTGACTCTGTGAGCTCTTTCATATTCTCCATTTTTACATTGAAGGAATTCTTTTTTAAAAATATTATCTCACTGATTTTCTAGGCTCAAGGTTAGAATACAAAAGAAATCAGAATTCAGTCTCTCTGTAAGAATCATCCTTCAAAAATGAATATTCTTTTATCATTAAAAAACTGCTAACTAATATTTAGAAATTAAATCTGATTAGTAAAACATATTGTGTCAAAATGTAAAACTGGAGCAACTCAATATACTAAATTTGCCTTCTTAAGTAAATAACAAAATTTCATACTTCAGTTGTGGCACTTTTGGCCAAAAAAAAAATGGATTATTTTCTAATGTATAGAATTTGAGAGAGAAGATGTTAGAACTCTGAGAATTAGTCACAGAATGAAGTTAGCATAATAGCATTATATTCTTCCTTGAGAAATGATTCCTACCTATCTTATTCCACAAAAGAATGGAGAAATGAGAAGCTAGAAAATGGTTCAGCCTCAGAAGACATTAACAGAGTTTCAAAGGGAAAAAAATCTCACACCATGTTTATCTCCTACACTTAGGGACGGGGGTGGTAAATTGTTATTTGAGAAAATAGTAATTTTCTTACTTTATCCATTTTTTTACATAAAATCAATAGATTTCTTTTATAAGTTTATTTTTATTAAAATGTACTTGCTTCTAAACCATTTAAACGTGCACTAAATAATGCATACATTTTTGAAGATGCAATAACTTCACAAAAACATTGTAGAGAGAATAGATAGAAATGATAACCAAATAGACAGCAATAAAGATAAGTATAAAATATCCCTAAAACCTCAGTGGCTCAAAAATTATTTCCATCTCATGAAAATTTCAATCTAATCGTTCCTACTCCGATGCATCTCCTGGGTAGCTCTCCTCAAAATGGTGATTCTGAGATTCAAAACTCTTCCATCCTGTGGCTAAAAAAGAGAATAGGTCCTCAAACATTTAACTGGGGACTTTGTATACAGAGATAGACAAGTCAAGACAATGTGTGAAGAATTATGTAATATGTTTCAGGCACTCGGCCTGTCCTGTATATCACTTCCTCTGACAATCACTGGCCAAAACTATCCTTATGACTCCACCTAGATAAACAGAGATTGGAAAATAAAGTTTAGTTGTGTATTAAGGAAATAAACATTGGTCTGGTAAATATCTAGGTAAATATCTAGAAAGAGTCTACTACAAGTCATGATTAATAGGCTGAAATTTAGAGGTGTGTTTCTAGGATAGCATATTAAAGTGGTTTGATTTTGATCTTGCTCCCATGGAATATTTTTATCAATGAATTAGATGACATATAGGAAGTAATAATATTTAAAATAAATAGGAAAATTTAAAAACTAAAATGAATAAATAAGAAATAAAATTCTAAACAAATATATTTCAAAATCTTAAAATATTATGCATAGGTAAAAATTAAATTAAACACAATTATAAGATGCTGCTTTTAGGTTTGTAATATGATCAATTACACAAAAAGAAATGTTAATAGGATGTCAATTTTAACTCTATACTTAAAAAATTTTTTGACCACATATTAAATGTAAATATTACAAAATAAAATATTATTGCTTTATATCTTTTAAGAAGCCAAAGCAAACAATTTTATAAGGAAGAATTCAAATTTCTTGATTATATGGATAATACTGCCAATTCAGACTATGTGGATTAGCTCATATCCACAGTAAGCTGCAGATCAGCTTTACTAAAAGTTTTAGGAAAATATTGACATGTAAAAAAAATCTACTAGAATATAAAACGTTTTGAAAATACCTCATATGAAGAATAATAAATTAACTGTAAATGGATCTGTGAAAAATAATAAATTAACTGTAAATGGATCGGTGACGCTTAGAGCGTCACCATGACTCTATTCAAATACTCAAAATGGTCACATGAAAGAAAGGGTAGATATACGTTTGCATACTTAAAGTTATAGAAAAGTCAATGCCCTCACAATTTAAAAAATCTACAAATAAATATTGCACAAAAATTGAACAAGCACTTAAATATAGCAAAGAGCTGACTAGTGGAAATACATTAGCAGAAACTAAGTATACTTTATGTAAGATTTTCAGCAGAAGAAATTAGAGGGAGTTAAAGGAATATAATATATATCTTTAGTTGCCTGTTCATATCGGAGATAATAGGAATTTGAGCATTCTCAGCATAATTATCTCGTCTTTGACTCAGTGGCAGTTTCCATATGCTCAAGATAGTTTTCTTTTAAGGATTTTTTACTAAGTTAATTTATTAGAGACTCTAATACTAATTGGGAATTAGATTAGTCATGTGCCTCATGAGTAAATAACTATGATAAGCAAGCATTCTTCATCTGAAGCATATACAAAATTATAAAATTTTGTGTTGAAATTTATTAATAAGGTAATTACCATGACAGTAACACATTTTTAATGAGCACTGTAATTACCATATCAAACATTAAGACTTCCTAAATCCAAGACCGATGTTTTGGAAGGATGAATGGTGGGTGAGAAAATTATGCTTAATGAGATTGACTTAAGGCATTAGTTTTCTTCCAGAGTTGGCCATACTATCAAAATTCTCATTAGTCATTCTAGTCCTTTTCCCAAATTTTGATGGGTCCAGAAGTCATTTTGATGGGTCCAATAAAAATAAACTCAAATAACTCATTGTCAATAATTTTTAACTGTGCAGTTTATAATTCTAACACAGGTAAATTGTATTTGGGGAATAAATAGATATCATGTCATCCTAATCTCCCACTAATTTCTCAGGTTAAAACGTAATAAATAAATCTAACAGACAAGGATAAAAAAAAAATCACTGCTTGTTCTGATTTTAATGAAATGCAACAATCCATCTAAGTGAGATTAAAGTGGAGGATATGTTTCAGAAATAAGAAGGCTTACAAAATGTTTAATGGATATTAGAAAAGATTTGTCTCATGTGTGGATAGTGTCTGCACACATGAAAACTTATTAGGCTAATGCCTCTGAATTTCATTTCTTTTTGAATCAAAAATAAGTTTTAATCAAACCCTAACCTTTAAAGTTGTATGACCTCTATTACCCTGTGAGCGATACAGTCATGGCTGAGAATAAGTGAAAGAATTAGGTGAACACATTCTCAGAAAATTGCTTAAATGTCCTCAAGAATATCAAGGTAACAAAAATATATTTGAGTATAAGAA
>NW_011888791.1:6090140-6093293 GCF_000151845.1 Pteropus vampyrus | reverse complement strand
AAATATTGCACAAAAATTGAACAAGCACTTAAATATAGCAAAGAGCTGACTAGTGGAAATACATTAGCAGAAACTAAGTATACTTTATGTAAGATTTTCAGCAGAAGAAATTAGAGGGAGTTAAAGGAATATAATATATATCTTTAGTTGCCTGTTCATATCGGAGATAATAGGAATTTGAGCATTCTCAGCATAATTATCTCGTCTTTGACTCAGTGGCAGTTTCCATATGCTCAAGATAGTTTTCTTTTAAGGATTTTTTACTAAGTTAATTTATTAGAGACTCTAATACTAATTGGGAATTAGATTAGTCATGTGCCTCATGAGTAAATAACTATGATAAGCAAGCATTCTTCATCTGAAGCATATACAAAATTATAAAATTTTGTGTTGAAATTTATTAATAAGGTAATTACCATGACAGTAACACATTTTTAATGAGCACTGTAATTACCATATCAAACATTAAGACTTCCTAAATCCAAGACCGATGTTTTGGAAGGATGAATGGTGGGTGAGAAAATTATGCTTAATGAGATTGACTTAAGGCATTAGTTTTCTTCCAGAGTTGGCCATACTATCAAAATTCTCATTAGTCATTCTAGTCCTTTTCCCAAATTTTGATGGGTCCAGAAGTCATTTTGATGGGTCCAATAAAAATAAACTCAAATAACTCATTGTCAATAATTTTTAACTGTGCAGTTTATAATTCTAACACAGGTAAATTGTATTTGGGGAATAAATAGATATCATGTCATCCTAATCTCCCACTAATTTCTCAGGTTAAAACGTAATAAATAAATCTAACAGACAAGGATAAAAAAAAAATCACTGCTTGTTCTGATTTTAATGAAATGCAACAATCCATCTAAGTGAGATTAAAGTGGAGGATATGTTTCAGAAATAAGAAGGCTTACAAAATGTTTAATGGATATTAGAAAAGATTTGTCTCATGTGTGGATAGTGTCTGCACACATGAAAACTTATTAGGCTAATGCCTCTGAATTTCATTTCTTTTTGAATCAAAAATAAGTTTTAATCAAACCCTAACCTTTAAAGTTGTATGACCTCTATTACCCTGTGAGCGATACAGTCATGGCTGAGAATAAGTGAAAGAATTAGGTGAACACATTCTCAGAAAATTGCTTAAATGTCCTCAAGAATATCAAGGTAACAAAAATATATTTGAGTATAAGAAACTACTTTTTAAAAACAGAATTTACTCTCTTGCTCCAAAAATGGATCTTGGGGCTCTTGATGAGTGGTCATTTCTTCTTAGAGAAGGTGAATAAAGCAGTATGAGTATTACTGACTCTCATCAGTAATTCTTAAGTTCTAAAAATTATAACTTCTTTATTTTATATCTTATATAAGTGGCAGATAATCATTCATATGACCTGAAAACACAGGCAATAAATTTCAACAATCTTACGGCCTATCTTCCCAACTAAGCTCTCATGTATCCTCTAAACCTACCATCATAATCATCATTTCCCCAAATACAAATCACTTAATCTCTCTTCTGTGCCTGTAATCAAACTACTCACTTATATGGAATGCATTTGGACTTCTCCTTTGCTTTTTACATGCTACTGTGTCAAGAACGCTGAAGGCTCTGATATTTTCTCTATTTGCTGGCTAACATGTTAGCTTGCCACAGTTTCATGGATGCTGACAGAAGATCTGAGACTCCTGGGACAGAGACAAAGGACTTTATTACTCATGTGTCAAATGGAAATATTAGCCTTATGTTTTCATAGGTTCTCATTCTCCCTCAATTTCTATAGGAGCATTATGGAGGCAGCCCAGGTGAATAATGTACACACAATTTGTGACATAGCTAAGGATTCCTGAGCCTAGGAAAGTTCCAATCTTAAAAAGTTTCTGCTAGAAAACATGCCCAATCTATGTTCCTTAGAAAGACATTGTCTTTATCATCCTGGTCAGGAAATAAATCTGCCTTTTGCCCTGGAGACAGACATTGTCTCTAATAACCAAGGCTGTTTGCTACACAAACATTCTCAAAAAAGAGAGATCAGGACAAAAACTGCCAAGACTTGTAGAAATGCCATGGAGAATTGTCTCTCAAATCTCATCCATCAAACTACAGCCTAAACCCTACTTCTTTCATGATAAGAGGCCACATTAACCTCTTACTACTGGAACTGTGTTGTCTGTGTTATTTGACACATGATTCATGTTGTGCAGCATTATTTGTGTTATCTATTTTATTGCTTAATATTTGTATTTCATTTAAATGAATTTTATATTTCACTATTTCACTTTGTTGCTCTAAGTAGTTTAACCTCAATGAAGGTACAAATTATGTGATAAATTTCTTTTAGCTTTACAAAATTTAATGAAACTATATTTTGAACAGCCACTCATATATTCGCTAGATGAAGAAGAGTAAAAACTTATTGTTTAAATATTTCATCCTAAACAATGTGAAAACAAATGGTAGTGGAGATTAACCTGAAAGAATATCATTTCACCAAGTTTGGGGAAAAAATTAGAATGTGGCAGCAATTTTCCCTATGCTTATTGCCTATCTTTTACTTAGATATCTTTTTAGTCAACTTTATTTGGTGTCAAATATCCAAGAATATCAATTCTCATAAAAATATTCAAGAAAAGTATACATATAAATTTAGACAAGTTTTAGAATTAACAACGATCTTCTGATAAAATTTGGAAACAGATTAGTTTTGACTTCTACGAGCTTAATAAAAAGGACCTTCCAGGCAAAGTCTTCAAATCTATATTTTATGAATTTAAAAATCAAATTATACATGCATACAATTTAGAAAGCCAAATAGTTATACAAAACACAACCTCAAGTATTTCCAGTACCTAGAGGCAACCTTTTCTAATGCACATTTCAAGCATTCTTCATTTTGCCTTCATATTTATAAATGTTTAACTGCTATTTAGAGTTTTTTTCCCCCATTTTTGTTTTGTCTTACTTATTTCTTCTTGTTGAGAGAGGATTTTAACTCTCTCATACTTACTTCTCTCATCTTTCTTATATTTATGTCATACCTTTGGTTAAATCAAGTGCTGTTGTTATCGTTGACCATGCAAGTATCCTTTACAGTTGAACCATGTAGTATATTTAGGTTATATTTAATTTTATAAAATGTTTTCTTCTGT
>NW_011888791.1:6064383-6089000 GCF_000151845.1 Pteropus vampyrus | reverse complement strand
TTTTTTTTCCTTGAAATATTAATTTAAAATATTAATAATTATGTTTTGTTTTGTATTTTAGCTAATTCTATTATCCTTGTTTTCCAAATTCTTTCCCCATTACTTTGTCTTGGTTTTGAGAAAATTCTCTCAAATGTCTGGTTATCTGCTATATTCAATTCTAAGAATATGTTTTAAAAAAGCTCACCGGTAGCTTTGTTGATCAATAGTAAGCTTTATTGTGAGTGTATTAGCTGAGCTGTTTCACCAAGGCCCCTATTTGTCAGAAAAAAAAGATAGCCTTTTCTCCAGAGCTCATCAGTTTTCCTAGACAGGGATTTTCTGCATAGAAGGCATTCTCAGAACCAAATGTGAGAAAGGACTGTGATGAACATGTAAACTTTCACTTAATATCACTTATTTAACTACAATATGTTGCTTCTTGTTTTTGATAATTCCAGGTGTCTTAATTCAAAGTTTCTCTGGTTCTACATCCTCGCCCCCGCCCCCGAAAAAAAAAAAAAGAAAATACCAGTTTTCTTAAGGGATTGACTAAGGAGTTGGTAGAAGTTGGCAGGTAAAGGGAGGAGGTTAGACATTAAACTGTATGAAATATGGGAGGAGATCTGAGTGCGTAACTTTTCTTATATAGACTTTCAACCAATTCTGATTTTGGACTCAATTACACTCTAAGAGCTAAGTGGTGTCTCCAATTTCTGAGCTTTTTAGAAGTTCTGTAGCATGGCATGCATAGTTCTGTCCTTCAAATCAAGAGCTTTGAGTTAAGCTTTCTTTAATATGATAAGCAGTGGCCACTCCCTGATCTGATTCTTTTCTTTTAAAATTATATTTCTGTCATCTCCTCCCCAGTCTCTCCATCCTTGGTGATATGTGTTTAATTGCTGTTGTTATTAGTTTCTTTTATCATCATTTTAGTGTGGTTTTAGGGGTGGGGGAGCATGTTTAAAACAACTAATTCTACATAATTATCTTAAACATAGAGCTGTTAGTTTTCATATTCTCAGAAGGAATTTATTTCTGACAGTCTGAAATACCTTCTGAGAGTCTGAAAACTAGATTATCTGAGGCTAGAATTGTAAAAGAATTTCAGTGATTAGTTTTTATCAAAAATATTTGTATAAATGGGTCAGATATTAGAAAAAAATTTAATCATTATATGGTTATAAAATCACACTATTTGTAAATTTACTTTTATTAGGAATTATATTTCACAGAGCTTTTGGAATACTTTTATAGCTCTTAAAAATGATTTAAAGACAAATAATCTTAAAAACAGCAAGAGAAAAGCAGTTAGTTACTTATAAGACTGTCAGCTGATTTCTCAACAGAAACTTTGCAGGCCAGAAGGGATTGGCAAGAAATATTCAAACTAATGCAAAACAAGAAACTATAACCAAAACTACTTTGTCATTTAGACTTTAAGAACAGATAAAGAGCTTCCCAGACAAGAAAAAGCTAAAGGAGTTCATTGACACCAAACCAGTATTACAAGAAATGTTTAAGAGATTTCTTTAAGAAGAAGGAGAAGAAGGAGAAGAAAGAAGAAGGAGGAGGAAGAAGAGGGGAAGGAGGAGGAAGTAGAGGAGGAGGAGAACAACAACAACATCTAAAATATGAATAACAAAATGGCAATAACTACATATCTATCAACAATTACTTTAAATGTAACTGGATCAAATACTCCAATTAAAAAACAAAGATGGCTGAATAAATAAGAAAACAAGACTTTTACATATGCTGCCTACAAGAGACTCACTTAAGATCGAAAGACACACACAAACTGAGAGTAAAGAGATGGAAAAAATATTTCATAAAAATGGAAACAAAGAAACAAACAAAAGCTGGGGTAGCAATACTTATACCATTCAAAACAGATTTTAAAACAAAGTTTATAACGAAAGACGGGGAAAGACCTAGTAATTCTACTTTTCGGTATTTACCCAACATTCAAAACAATAATTCGAAAGGACAAGTGCATCTGGTGTTTATCAGAGCATTATTTATAATGCTCAAGATATAGAAGCAACTGATGCCCAACAATGGCTAAATGGATAAGAAGAAGTGGTACATATGCACAATAGAATATTACTTAGCCATAAAAAGAGTGAAATCTTGCCATCTGCAACAACATGGATGGACTTAGAGGGTATTTTGCTGAGTGGAGTAAGACAAATGGCAAAGAAAGACAAATGCCATATGATTTCACTTACATGTTGAATCTAAAGAATAAAATAAATGAAAAACAAAACAGAAAATCATAGATATGGAGACTATTTTAATGGTTGCCAGATGAGAGAGGATTTGGGGGGATGGGTGAAAAAAGGGGAAGAAATTAAGAAGCACAAATTGGTGGTTATAGAATAGTCATGAGAATGTAAAGCATAGGAATATAGTCAATAATATTATAATAATGATGTACAGTGTTAGATGGGTACTATATTTATCAGAATGATCACTTCATAAGTTGTATAAATGTCTAATTGCTATGTTGTATACCTGAAACTAATATAATACTGTATGCCAACTATAATTGAAAAAATTTAAAAAGTTATTTAAAAACAGAAATTATATATAGGTTGAGGTATGTATGATATGTGAGTTTTCAGAAAGGATAAAAATGGCAACCTATATTATTATTATATAAATAAATAAACATCTTATGAAATATAGATAAATAAAATAAAAGGAAAAAATGATGTCATATAAATGGAGAAACATAGTTATAATATTTTTTCCAAATAATAATAATATTCTTGATTGAAATAGTAAAAAGAAAAATAAATTTCATAGTTGCTTTTTAAAACCAAAGTGGTACAATTTTTCTACCACGAAAATTTTTAGAAAATTAAGTGGAAGGAAATTGCTGCTTGTATTTAATAAATCTTCCCAAATTGATCAAAATTTTAATTTGGTGTCACAAATATTTCAAAATATCTAATAAAATCATCTCATTTTATATCAATCAACAGTGTAGCAATTCCTCTTATAAAACTAAAATTCCTCATCAAAATAATGAGGAGTTATCACTAAATTTTATTTTAGGTAGATATTAGCTCTAAAATCTAGAAACTTATGATCAGAACATGGGATTGAATGAGAGATATACGTTTTCACTATTACAAAAACTCTCCAGGACTGGCTTTGGCCATAAAATTAACACTTCATAGAGTACATTTTAGAAACAACCTATTACAAGGAATTCAAAGCTAAATTCTAATATTATTTATTAGAATTTCTATTAAATCCACATCATACTCTGCCTGAGTTTGTTGCAAATATAATCCTCACCTGCAGATTATTTTGGATTTTTCTTTCTATACCCATCATGTGTTCCAAGTTCTCTTGAGATTGATGAACATTTCACTTGTGGGACCAGTTTAGAAAATAATATAGAAATTTGTCTAGTGCAGGTGATGATTCTAATATCATGACTCTAAACAGAAAAATAGGTCCTATTGTTTTACCGTTTCCTAAAATACTTAAAGCAAAGGACCTGAAATGAAGTTGCTCACTTGTTTATGGTTTATAAAAATGAATATCTACTGAATCAAGCAGTCCAACATCAAATCAAAATCCAAACACAGATGAATGTTAAGACTGTAATCCAGTTTTAGACACCAAGGTTGCTAACTTTAAATAGCATTAATAACCTAATTACCTTCTTATTAACAGTGATAGAACAGGTTTAAAATTATAAATATTCCTGTGGAAAAAAGATACTTAAACCTTAAAATTACAGTCTTCTGTCATGGTTATATTTGACACACATGGATTCCTCAAATAGGCCTAGTTGTCTCTATTGTGAACTGTTCTTATCATTTGAAAAATGTTTGAAAAATTACTATCTGAAGTTTATTTATCTGAACCTTTAACAATAGGCATAACTCTTTAAATGCATGTCTAGATCCCATAAGAAAAATCTCTTTTCTGGAGCTGAAGGCAAAGCATTCCCTGGAAAATTTATATTGGAGAGATATCCATAGAGTCCATAATTTATTACATGTTATTTTCTCAAATAATATAATTTTAGACAGCTTTCTAATAAATCCTGGCCACCAAAAAAGTATTGAAAATGGCATTTCACTGTAGTTTGTATCACAGTGACTTTTCACTTAAACAACATAAAACAAAATGTTCGTCAAGTCCAGGTTAGTGGGAAAAATCTCGAAAAAGTCAAAGAAGAAGGGAACAGAGATAATGCTTTCAGCATGGCTGCTTGGAAGGTGGCACAGCCTTAAAAGACAAACAGAGGTTGGAAAAACTGGAAGGGGCAAAGTCATCATTTCCGCCGAAGTGTGCAATAGGAACTAAGTCACTGAGGCACTATCGAGTCTGGACAGCAAGAGATATAAATAGATAGAAAAGAGTGGGTATAATGCAGAATAGTACTGAAAAGGCTTTGTAGTAGTAGGAGGAGAGGAGAATGTTTTCAAGAGTCCTTAAAAATGTCATTTCCCTCTCTGTGTTTGATTTTTAACCCATAATTACATTTTTTAAAAATTATTATTATCAAACCTATTTAAGTGGCAATGTAAGTCACAATCTCTTATTCATAACCTTTGGGAAATGTTTTTCAGAGTATTTCAGATTTAAGTAAGATAATACAGTATATATACCATGTATTATGTAACACATCAAGCAGGATCTGTGGTGATACTATGTAATCAAACACATTCTTTCCTGAGCAAAACGTGATTATTCATATAAAGTAGGGTAAATAAAGAATATAAAATCATTTATATTTTTCCACTTGAGTCATTTCAGGTCAGAAGTTGCCATCAAACTAATTTACATCAGGTTTTGCTGAAAAAAGTTACAAAACAAAACAAAACAAAACACATCCATTTAATTTTCAGAACTTATTAGACTTAAGAATTGTGTCTAAGATATTGAAGTTGTATATTTTAAAACTTCATGACCAAAAATATAGTAAAAAAAGCATAGGTACATACTCTAAAAAGTTATATCATAGAAGTATTTAATTCATTTAAATTAAATTTAATTTAAAGCTATGAACAAAAATACTCAAAATGATATTTTTTTGAATAAAGTATATCTAACTAAAAATATTTAATCAGGAGATGAGGAGCCAGACACTATACTGAAGTTAGGAAGTTTGGAGAAGGCCAACCTTTGTGCCAATAAGAACAGGGGGAGAGCAGCTCATGGGATGGAGATGCCCAAGTTATGCCAAGAAATGCCTAAGGGACTAGAACATTTAGAAAGATTGGAACATGGATTTCTTCTCTCTTATACTTTTCAGGAAGAGAGCAAGCACCTGAATGTGGAAGGTGAATCACAAATGTAGCCCTGTCAACCACTTCTCAGTAACCTAAAAAATTAAATAAAATTCAACGCAGTATCTGATAAATAGATTTTATATAATTCCAATCACTTTCCTAACTATACAACACTTGTCTTGCATTGAAAAAGGAAAGAGGAAAGAACAAAAGACAGGCAGAAAACCAGGAACTCCTTACTTGTTACTTATGCCTGAATTCCTTTAATGTGAGGGAAAAAATTATTTTATTCTAACATTAGAGAGTTAAATAAAATGTAAGTTCTTGTAAAAAGGCAATGGAGTGATGAATAGATCTATTCAAAAGATCAAACTGATTGTAGCTCCTTATTTTATTTTTGTGAGGAAGAAAGTAAGGAGACCAAGAGGATTTTAAACATATTTGCTAACAGTAAACAGTGAGAAAATGAGATTAAGAACAGAAACCAACACTTTCCAGGCGGCACAGCATTGGCTAATGTACTGATCACTTTCAACTGAGTTGGATCAAAAACAGACTCTATACAGATAGTTTGGTCTTTCACAAACAAATAGCTCCACGTATATAATGTGTACTTAAAAAAATAAGAATAGCTGAAATCACACACAGGTAAAATTAACAAAAAAGTTAAAGTATGTACAACATGATTCTTTAAACAAACATAAATATTCATTTATATACTTACATGTAAAAATAAGAAGTATATGGTTTATTCAACACTAACAGTCATTGGGATTGTCGGTAATTATTTATTGTCTTAATCTTCTGGTTCTTAAATGGTCTTTAAAAAATATTTCTAATGTTTTCATAAAAATTATGAAAATGTCTAATAGACATTCTTCAGGAAATATATTAAATCAGCTATCATTATTTCATATACTTTTTATTCTCAACTAAATAGAAGTCTATTTTTAGCAATAAACCATAGGTTTTCACAATAGACAAACTATAAAAAGTTTATCTCAAGTAGTAGGACAGAAAAATTCATAGTAGACTTAACCATAGTTGCCTGGGTAATTTACTTACAGTACACATCCACTCTGATTGACTTTATCGCTGGGGACCCCAAGCCATTCTCTGCTTTACAGTAATACCGGCCTCCTTGGTGTCGCTGAATATTTGTAATTCTCAAAGTCTCATTGAAGACACTTGAGTCTTGGAATCTGTCAGAGGCACTTCCTGCTGTTTTGGTCCACCTGATCTGAGCAAGCATCAACAAAGATTGTTACTTTAGGTTGGTTTTTTCACAGGGAAGTCAAAAATCAAATCATTTGAGGAGTTCGTTTTCAGAACTACTACAATGCCATCCTTGGCCAGTTATTGAAAAATTTAAAAAAGTTTATACATACAATTAAATTATAACATTGTAACTGCAATGTCATCATTGTATAGTGTATATAAGTTTAATTCAATTGCATAGAATTCATCAATAGCTTAATCAGTGCAGAGGGCAAATAAATATAATATAAAGGGAATTAAATATAAGTATAATCAACTCGCTTATCTGTGGTTCACTTACTGTGATTTCAGTTAACCTGCAGTCAACTGCGTGCGGCCTGAAATGTTAATAAATGGAATATTCCAGAAATAAATAATTTATGTTTTAAATTGCACACCACCATTTTGAGTCATATGATGAAATCTTACACTGTCCTACTCCATCCTGCCAGGGATATGAGTTATCCTTTTGTCTGGTATATCCATGCTGTGTAAGCTACTGCCTATTAGTCACTTAGTAGCCTTCTCAGTTATCAAATCAACTGCTTCTGTACTTGTGCTCCATTAATTCTTGTTTATCCTAACAATGGACCCAAACCAGTTCACATACCATTTATCACACTATATAGTTATAATTGTTCTATTTTACTATTAGTTATTTTTATTAATCTCTTACTGTGCCTAATTTATAAACTAAACTTTATCATAGGTATGTCCATATAGGAAAAAACGTACTACATATAGGTTTCGGGACTGTCCATGGTTTCAGGCATACACTAGAAGTGTTAGAATGTATACCAGAGAATAAGGAGGGATCTACTAAAGTACACAGGAAATACAAATTAGTTTCTCTTTTTGTTGGGCATTTAAGATTTTCTTTTATATTTCTCAAACCTTGTAAATACATTTTATTTATTACTACAGGTACTGTAGCTAGGCTCTCAATTTCTTTTTGGACATGCTTCATTATTTTGTTTCAAACTTCTTATTGATTTGAAGAATTTAAGTATATTGCTATAATGGCTTTTTGAGATTATGCATAATTTTATACACCTGGTTGTTAAAGGTGTAGGTTTTTTTTATATGACTTTGCTTTAATAAGCTTACAAATGACTTGTCTGTTTTGATAATTAGAATTCACTTTACATCAATAATTATTTCCGAAAAATGCGCAAACTTTTCCAAAGAAAACATTTCTATTACACTGCCAAAACACTCTGAATATCTAAAACATTTAATTATAAACAATACCATTCTTTTAAACACAGCTGTGTATGACAGACTTAGTTTTTGCTATCAATAAAGACCAGCATTCAACTCAAATTTTGTGTATTTTAGTTTATAAAACCTGAACAAAAGCCACATGATGGTACTGCAAAGTGATACAAAATAGGAAGTAAAAAGGATTTGGTTTTATTTCTCTCCTTGTCCCTGCTGTATTATATATTTGTTTTTATTTTCAAATTGAGAAATGGCTGATAAAACTCCTCTGGTCAACACACATGAAGAAACATGAAAAAATGGCACTGAAGACTATGTCTTCAAAATTGAAACCCTATAATACTGCCATGATGTATGCTATCTTTATATAATGTTAATTAAAATATATGATCTAATGACTTTAAAAGTACCTTTAAAAAGCCCTCCAAATCATTAAAATGTCAGTATGAACAAATCATATTTGTCCTTAATTGTTGGGTAAATAAAAATATTAATTAGAGATAATAAAAATTGACTAATTTACAAAATTAAATATCAAATACTTATTCAACACTTTGTGCATGGAACATACACAGAAATAAACAGCATAATTACAGATTTCAAGCAATTTATAAACTGATTACAAGTATGCATATAAATAACCAGAGTGTAACAAGGGCACTGGTTTGATAAGTAGTATTTCCATGGCGAAATCTGAAGTTCTATTTTCATTTAAATTTTAAATCTACAGCTAAACAAATAAAGAAGACAAATGAATAAATTACATATTTTTGTTCTTGTATATGAATATACTAATTCTCTTTAAGATATTAGATATTTCTAAGATATAATCTAGGATATAAACAAAAAACAATTTCAATTAAGAGACTAAGTTTTCTTTGATGATCACGATATAATAACTAAAATTGATTTTGAAAAATAAATATTTCAGAAAATAAAAAAAAAAGTGTATCAGGATAAAAAGAGAGGAAAATGGCCTAGCACTTTTATTAAAAATACATTATTAAGATACAATGATTAAGTTGTATAATACTGGTGTAGTACTAAAAAATTGTTCAAGAATAGGGGAAAAGAGAGGTAAGAGTGTGTATGCACTTGTGTGTGTGTATGAGAAAGAGACAGAAAAGAGAAAGGTGAAAGAGAGAGAGAGAAGAAACTATGACATAGACTAGCAGTTATCAAACGTTTTAGTCTTAGACTACCTTTACACTCAAAATTTATTAAGGACACCAATTGTTTTTGTTTGTTAGAATTATATCCATTCATAATTATTGTATTAGAAATTAAAACTGAGACCATGTTAAACTATGTATTATCAACTCATTTTTAATTATATAATAAACTAATGACATGTTAACTAGAGAACATTTTTAGTCTGAAAACTATATTTTTCAAACAAAGAATAATTGAATAAAAAGAATGGAATCATTTTATAGTTCTTCAAGTCTCATTAGTATCTAGTTTAGTGGAAATGATCTATCTGGAGAATCATATTAGTGTCTGAATGCAATCTGTTGCAACATGTTGCTTTGCTTGAAGTATTTGAAGAAAATCTGGCCTCACAGTATTTGGTTGTAAAGGGAAAGGTATTTCAACAACCTTTTCAGAACATTGTGAATAGTCTTTGATATCACACTCAAAAGTGGTAGTGTCCTAATATTTGCTTGCAAAGTAGAATGTGTAACCATATCGATGACCTTTTGGCACCGTTATGTTAAAATACATTGGTCTATCCTGCACTTTCTATAGCTTTTTACTCATACATGATTTTGTAACATCATGCATTAGTCATTGGAAAATATAAATTCACAGATATTCCAAATGTTGACACATTTCATTTTATAAGACAAGTCATTTTTATTAATCTCATCATCAGTATCTTCAGTAGAGTCTTTAAGTGTTGGGAAGCCATCATGCAGATTTTGACATTGATAGATTTTCCAAAATTCTAGTTTTTATAGTAAAACATTTTATCTTAAAATTTTATCATTAGTAACACATATAGCTAAGGTGCTTTCTTTGGGATGGCAGTTTCACTTCACTTTTGAGAATATATTTGCCAAATACCCAAGTCTGAATAACCATAATTTGTATAACAATCATTTGTTAAAGTAAAAAACACAATTTTATGAAAAAAAAGGTGTCTAATACACCACAAAACTTAATCACACAGTCTGTTACCTTGAGAAAACCACTGTACATTAGTAAACAGCAGAAGTGTTTTATAGAAATTTTCCGTTTTGTCACACAGAACATTAAAAATATAGTAGTCAAGTTTCAAAATATGAGTTTTCTCCTCCCTTTCTCTACTCTTTAAAACTAAATACTGAAAGGAAATAATCCTGAGTCACAGAAAGATAGGAATCTACTCATTGAGAGGGCTTACAAGTTATATATGTAATTGAAGACGCACACACACACAAAAAAACCTTAGACATACTCTGATAAAAGTTGTGATTTTGAAGTCTACAAAGGAAATCATGTAGGCTTCCAGGCAGAAGGAACAGACTGTCACAATGTGTCAGAACCTACTCATTTCCTAATATTGACTCTCCCGTTTTTTCATTGCAATTGAACCTTAAATTATCCATCAGATAATGGCTGTCCAGGACAAAGAAAACATTGCCCAGTTATCCATTCAGCATGTTCTTGCCAGTGTATTTCAAGCAGAAATATCCTTATAAGAAAGCAGTACTCTACATTTAGCTCATTTCAGCATGTTTCCACTGGCTCTCATTGTGGACCATGAGCTTATTTGAAATGAACATCAGGCACAAAGAAGCAATAAAAGAGAAGAATATAAATTCTTGACATCACAGAGTTGTACCCACCTGACCTGAACTAGTTATAGCTCTTGATTTCTACATGAGAAAGAAATAAAATTTTATATTATGTCATAATCTGGGGGGATTTTCTACCACTAGCACCTAAGTCTAATTCTAATTGATAAGCCTGGGTGGTACAGGAGATCAGTTTGTCTTCAAGAGTCTCATCTCTACCACTGAAAGCTCAAAAACAATGGAATAACACCTGCAGTTACTAAAAAAAGAGGCAGGGGTGAGGGGTGGGGTGGGTTATGTGTATCTATATCCCAGTATCTGACAGCCAAAATCTCATTCATCTTAGTGTGAAAGAAAAATATTTAGTGCTATGCAAACATTCAGTAATCTCAAAATTCAAATAATCCCACCTGACAAAAATACTTGAGACAATATTAAAACCACCCAACGAATAAACTGGATGTGAAGCAATGATATAGAAAAGTATATGGTGGTGAGCATTTAAAATGAGTATATGTGCATTTGGTGAATAAGTATGGTTCATCTGAGTAATATACAATTCAAGTACTAAATAAAATTTCTTAAAACCAAAATATAAATATATATAGAATAAAAAGATTAGTAATATTTTAGCAAAACTTTGGAGTTTGGAGTGGGTGTAGAACATGAAGAGGAGGTAAAACTCTTAATTCCTTGTGGGAAGAAAAGGAAAGGGAAGGAGAAAAATAAATTATCTAAAATCTTACACTTTAGAATAGTCGAAAGGGGGAAAAAGTGTGTCTCTAGGGGAGAAACAGTAGGTATTTGTTTACAAATACCAAAGAACTATAAATATCTGATTAAAACAATTTTTATAATACACAATTCCAGAAATGAGAGGGAAAACAAGATAAAAGAGAAAGAGTAGAAATAATAAGAGTTTGATAAAATGAGCAAAAATAGAGCAAAGAGAATAGAGAAATATATAATTTTAAATAAATAATAACCATAGAGTAGAATGGAAACAGTTGTATCAGTCACAGACTAAATGTGAATAGATTGAATTTGCTCATTATAACAGTCTATTAGACTAGATTTAAAAGAAACATGTTTATATGCTATATCAAATACATATATAATTATATATTATTATATAACTTTACATTTACTTATATAATTTATAAATTATTAAAAGTAATAAGTTTATATGCTATTTATCAAATATATTTATATATGTGTGTGTGTGTATATATATATATATATATAATTTAATATATACTAAAACAGGCGGCAGTAAAAGATTAGGAGTCAAGATTGGAAAAGACACAAAGTGGTAATAGAAATATGTAAATTAAAATCAATCATCACTCAGAAGTGACAATATTTATATAGAGTAAGATAAAATTAATAATACATTTTCAATTTAAAACACTGATAGGGAAAGGTCATTATTTTATGTAATGTTAAAAGTCACAACTTATAGAAAAGATATAGTCATTAATTAGTATGCAGTAGAATACAGAGCAGCTAAAGTTACAAAACAAATTAGAAATGGAAGAATTTGAGAAACATGAAGTTGCAATGGGAAATTCCAATTATATTTGAGAATTATGCAGTTCTAGATAATACGATTTTTCTATTAAATTAAAAAAATTATTAAGACAGGGAGAAACTGAAAAATAGGATCGACGCATGACTAATAAAAATCTTCCATTCATAGAATGGATTTTTTTCTAATGTCCATTAAAAATTCACAAAAATTAATCACGTAGTTGGAAGCAAAAAAACAACCAACCAAACAAACGAAAAACAAAACCTTAAAGAGCAGAGATAGTACAGGCCATGTAATCTGGACTTTATTCAATACAGTTACAAATGAATAATCAAAAGATGACAAATACATCGAGTTATTGTTCAAAGAGAAAATTAAAAGGAAGATTGTTAACTATCTAGAAGTCAAGAAATAAAAAACCACTTCATACTAGAATCTATAAATATAGTGAAAGGGGTGCATAGAGGAAAACATAAATCTTCTATATTAATGAATGAATAAATAAATAAGTAAATAAATAAAATGAATACTCATCTAATTTATTTTAATTAACATAGATTGCTGGACTCTAACCTAAACTACTGTTTGTTAATCAATACAAGAAATGTAGAACTAATTCATCTTTATTTTTAATTTCTTCCCCTGGGGATTCTTCTGAGCTAGCCTGGCATAGGTGCACAGAATTTCATTGGAGAAACAGTAAAACACACAGGAAGTACCATAAGAAAGCTTTATGGATAACTCAAGTCTGGATATCAGCAATTAATTCAGTAGATAATCTACATGTATCTGTTGAATGAAAATATAACACTTAACTTGAAACCTGAGTGGTTGGTAGATTTAATGATGAAGATTAGGTGCTGCTGTAAAACCAACAATTAACAGTGATTTTTACAAGATAAAAGGTAGATTCTGTTGTGTAAAAAAAATTCTGGAGCAAGGCAGACCAGTGTGTACTCAGGGCTCTGCTCAGAGTCTCAAGCATTTTAGAAGTGCTTTCCCTACCTTGTGTTACTTGCCCTCAAAGTCTAAAATAACAGTTATAATCTAGTTGTTACACCCCATTCCTAGCAGAAGGAAAGATGAAAAGACAAAAACTGTCTGCTAGTTGTCTTTTAGAGAAAGTTCTAGGATGCTGCCTTGTGATGCTTCTACTTAGATTGTATAATTATAGCCACATCCTTAGCCTCAAGGAAGACTGGGAAATGTTCTCCTTACCATGCATGGTACCTCCCTCCCAGCCTCCTGCTAAAATTTGATGTTTCAATAACTCTGGAAATAGAGGATAAGGGATATTTGAGACAACTGCAAGTCCCACAGTGGGAATGAAATCTGATTTCAAATGTGCTGCATTATTAAATATGATTGTGTTTAAATTGTGACAATGACTTTAAGCAATATTTTCCATAAGCATAACATGAAAAGAAGATACTAGAATTTAGGAAATACTTTTTTATTGCAACTCTCTACTTAATCTGAAGAAACAACACAGAGATTCTCTTAGGTCACAGAACATGACACTTGAATTAATGTCCAGTGAATGAAGATTTGTTCATTGAAGCTAATTTTTATCAGTTGCCATATACATTCAGATCAATCTGTAGAGACAAATCTGAGCTTTGTCCCAGTCTTGTTTGTACTTTGAAAGAAGATTCTATTCAGTATAAGAAAACAAGAAGAGTAAAATAAACATTATCTTGTCTAATATGCTATAATTATTGGGATGATTTGCCACCACAGCCTTTGGGAGCTAAACAAAGACAGTTACGGAGTGTCAGCCTGAAAGAGTATAAAAGAATATCTACGACGGTAGGCGATTATGAGTAGATGTTGCTCATTACACTTTCAAAAAAAAGAGGTTATCTTCTTATCCTGAAGTAATATCAGGAAAAATTACAGAGGAAATATGTTCTCTTTGAATTATTTAATACAATAAATAGAATTCTGAGTGGCACAGGACTCCAGATCACGCGGGTTCAATTTTTAATAAATTATATCAGTCTACTGTAAATTATAGCAAAATGTCATGTCACGCTTGTTTCTAAATCTAATTTTATAGAAAGAACCACAATTGTCTGACAAAGCAACAAAATTTTAACATGAAAACATCTATACTCTATGCATAAAACACTATATTTTTCTAGTATGCCCAGAATATTAGATATCACTACTAACATTACTAATTCTACTACTACTAATAGCAATATAATTTATATCTTTAAAAGATTTCTAGGAATTAGAATTATTATCTGGTATATGACCACAGTGTGATAAAGAAGAATTTCTCAGTATGTATAGTGTAAATAAAAAGCTCAGAAAAACATTATAAAAAAGAGAGGGGAAGAGAGGAGAAAGAGAGAAAGAGAGGGTGGGAGAGGGAGAGGGAGAGGGGATGGGGGGAGAGAGAGAGACTGAAAATCAATAAGGGGTCTTCTCAGCAGCCAGAGGATAGAATGGTGAAAGAGACGGAATCATCATGGTAAATGCGTTGGAAACAAAAAGAAAATCATGGGGTGAGGATGGGTGTTTCTGAAACTAGATAGGCCTAAAAGCAGAGACTTTAGTTTTTCTAATCTTTTTTTTTTGGCTGTAGCTTTTCTTTGAACTTAAACTTTGAAGAATTCACTCAACTCTCTTGTGCAAATACACAGTGAGAGAAATGAAATAAAATTAGTGTTTATCTTTAATAATGTCATGCTTCCTATATGTATGTGGAGCAATTACAATAGGGCTTGCTAGCATTATTTCAAATCGAAGATGACAGAAGAGTAAACATCTTGCTGAAATTGCTTATAAATACAAAATGTTGGGGATTGATGTAGGCTGCCTCGTGGAAGGGTTTTATTTTGCAGTGTAATTAAGACATTAATTATGGACTCCAACAAGTAACAGAATTTCACTTCTTTAAAAGTTTACAAAAATCATCATCTGATTTTAATCCCAGGACAAGCTTAAAAAGTAGGAAAAAATGTTTTCCCTATTTTACAGCTATAGTTTTTTCCATGATCATGTGACTCTGTGCCTTTGTACACAGGTCTTCTCATCTGAAAGTTCTTCTTTTTTCCTTCACTTATTATCTAGTTAACTCCCTCTGATCCTCCAGAAGTAATTTTGTTAGAAATCATCCCCTCTCCCGTAAAACCCTATTACATCCCATCTTCTTTGTTGCCATAGCATCCCGCAGTTCCCTCTTTGAGAGTACTCATCACATGTTATATAAATTAGCTATTTTTGTGTCGTTGCAAATAACTGGTGTTCTGCCTGATTCTCTGAGTCCCTTTATCCTTCTTACATGTACCTCCCTAGGATTCCCTGTTTCTCATAGAAGAAGGTCTTTGGGCTGTGGAGCCACTTTGCTCTCAGAGGCAGTCTTGGGAATGCTTGGGACTCTCCTCTCCACCCAGTGGGTCCTAGCCAGTGAACGCTAGTGTGGATATAAAATTCCAACTCCCTTGCCTCCAGTTAGGACAGATTATGAAGCAGAAGCATAATTTATACTCCAGAGTTTCTTTGTAGGATTAGGTTGAAGCTAATCTCCTAAAGTGACACCTTTGCCTGACTTCTTCCCTTTCCTCTCCTGCTTTCTTGATCTATTAGCAGTTTCTCCTAAGTGCACTTCCTTTATAAGTCATAGACACATGAATTCTCATCTCAAGTTCTACTTTTAAAGAACCAGACCGAAGATATAACTCTTTTGCCTTTAATAAACTGTAAACCATTACAGCAAGGATTGTTCTTGATCTTGGTATCTCCAGCCCAAAGCACTGAGACTGGAACATAGTAGTAATTAATAAAATCATTGCTGCTTGAGTGGATTCCTAGTACTATAATTATGCTGACAAGAAAACAGAAATTAGATAAAATCTCACTCCACGAGGCAACCACAATATATAGCAATGAGTTTCAGTTAATTGAGATGTTGCTCCTTTAATACATATTCCTTCAAACGAAAGTTGACTCTATTCACCTGCTTTTATTTTGAAATATGCCCAGATTTCTGTTTAAATTCTATGATATTTAATGAATTTATAGTAATACATTTAAATATTTTTTCCACTACTCTTTATAAACGTAGGATTATATTTTGAAACTGGGTCGGTAAAATTAGAGGGAAATATCAAACAATACCTTTCTAGTGTCAAAGTTTAAATTGTTATTGAATTAGAAATTAGCACCACTAGATAGGACAAAAATAAACTTTGATAAATAGAAAAAGTAAATTTATAAAGATAAATTCATTCAAAAGAACTGGCAATATTAGAGAAAAATAACAAAAAAACAAAACTAGAACAGGTGATTTGAGTTATGAATTAGTCTGTCATAAAACCACTGAAGTTTTAGAATAGACCTAGACTACTAATTGAATCAGCAGTACAATACAGCTGGTATAAAAATATCAAACACTGTGCTAAATATATTCAAATATAATTGAGATGTATGGATTTGACTTCATTTTTATCACAACCTAAATTTTTAAGAATTACATTTCATGTAAGCTATAGAAAAATAGGAAAAATGTGAAATATATTCTCTAATTTTTTTATAAGGTGAAAGTAAAGAGATTTGTTTAGCTGCTTCCTCATTGGCCCCTCATTCATAGTTTCTTTTGGCAGTTTCTACTCACATCCCTAACCTCTGAATGGTCGAATGCCTTAAAGCTTGGTCCTTTTCTATCTATGCTCTCTTCCTCAGTCATCCCCTTCAGTACTTTAAATATCATATATGTGATGATACCTCCTAAGATAGTATTTATAGTTCAGGCCTTTTCCCTGAATCACAGTCTTCTGGCAATACCACCTGCCCTTCATCTCCAATGTAACATATCCAAAATGAACTCTTGAGCTCCCCTCCAAAACCGCTCTCGTAGTCTTTCTCATTTCAGTTAATGGCAACTCCATCCTTTCGGTCATTCAGACCCAAAACTTTGCAGTCACCTTGAAAAGAGAATGCCAATAAAAACACAAAATCATATTATTACTCTTAATTCCAAAAAAAAAAAAAAAAAAAAAATTACCAGATCTGCGATGGACTTTGAAATCTGTGTTATAATTAGAGAAGTAGTTACATAGTCATTCAATGAACTTTCATGTTTGCCAGGGATCTTTATGACCCTTGAAGATGAAAACATAAACTAGATAAAATCCCATTCCACAAGGTTCCTACAATATACAGCGATGAGTTTGATGACTCATGGAGGACTTACAGGACTCATATAGTCATACTTGTGACTATGATACATTGTAGTGAAAGGATATAAAGTAATATTAACAAAGGGAAAGATTTATGGGGCAAGATTTGGAGGAAGACAAGCACAAGCTTCCAAGAGTCCCCTCCTCCCGGAGTCACAGAGGAGGCACTTAAATCCCTCTGTTAAATTATGACAACACGTGTGAAATGTCTATCAGGAAAGTTCATTAGAGACTCAGCTTTCTTAGGGGCTGGTCACATAGGTACCCCCTGCCTAGTATATACCAAAATTCAGACTCCCAAAAGTACAGCAAGTGTTCAGTGTCAAGCATACTGTTTGTAAAAAACAATTTAGGCATAGTGAACTATATTTAGATAGAAAATGGTGGGACTCTTTCTGAAATCCAAATTCCCAGATGCCAACTGAAGTAGGGCCAACACTCCAACAAGTAACAGAATTTCACTTCTTTAAAAGTTTACAAAAATCATCATCTGATTTTAATCCCAGGACAAGCTTAAAAAGTAGGAAAAAATGTTTTCCCTATTTTACAGCTATAGTTTTTTCCATGATCATGTGACTCTGTGCCTTTGTACACAGGTCTTCTCATCTGAAAGTTCTTCTTTTTTCCTTCACTTATTATCTAGTTAACTCCCTCTGATCCTCCAGAAGTAATTTTGTTAGAAATCATCCCCTCTCCCATAAAACCCCATTACATCCCATCTTCTTTGTTGCCATAGCATCCCGCAGTTCCCTCTTTGAGAGTACTCATCACATGTTATATAAATTAGCTATTTTTGTGTCGTTGCAAATAACTGGTGTTCTGCCTGATTCTCTGAGTCCCTTTATCCTTCTTACATGTACCTCCCTAGGATTCCCTGTTTCTCATAGAAGAAGGTCTTTGGGCTGTGGAGCCACTTTGCTCTCAGAGGCAGTCTTGGGAATGCTTGGGACTCTCCTCTCCACCCAGTGGGTCCTAGCCAGTGAACGCTAGTGTGGATATAAAATTCCAACTCCCTTGCCTCCAGTTAGGACAGATTATGAAGCAGAAGCATAATTTATACTCCAGAGTTTCTTTGTAGGATTAGGTTGAAGCTAATCTCCTAAAGTGACACCTTTGCCTGACTTCTTCCCTTTCCTCTCCTGCTTTCTTGATCTATTAGCAGTTTCTCCTAAGTGCACTTCCTTTATAAGTCATAGACACATGAATTCTCATCTCAAGTTCTACTTTTAAAGAACCAGACCGAAGATATAACTCTTTTGCCTTTAATAAACTGTAAACCATTACAGCAAGGATTGTTCTTGATCTTGGTATCTCCAGCCCAAAGCACTGAGCCTGGAACATAGTAGTAATTAATAAAATCATTGCTGCTCGAGTGGATTCCTAGTACTATAATTATGCTGACAAGAAAACAGAAATTAGATAAAATCTCACTCCACGAGGCAACCACAATATATAGCAATGAGTTTCAGTTAATTGAGATGTTGCTCCTTTAATACATATTCCTTCAAATGAAAGTTGACTCTATTCACCTGCTTTTATTTTGAAATATGCCCAGATTTCTGTTTAAATTCTATGATATTTAATGAATTTATAGTAATACATTTAAATATTTTTTCCACTACTCTTTATAAACGTAGGATTATATTTTGAAACTGGGTCGGTAAAATTTGAGGGAAATATCAAACAATACCTTTCTAGTGTCAAAGTTTAAATTGTTATTGAATTAGAAATTAGCACCACTAGATAGGACAAAAATAAACTTTGATAAATAGAAAAAGTAAATTTATAAAGATAAATTCATTCAAAAGAACTGGCAATATTAGAGAAAAATAACAAAAAAACAAAACTAGAACAGGTGATTTGAGTTATGAATTAGTC
The DNA here is from genome assembly GCF_000151845.1 of Pteropus vampyrus. Taxonomy (NCBI): domain Eukaryota; kingdom Metazoa; phylum Chordata; class Mammalia; order Chiroptera; family Pteropodidae; genus Pteropus; species Pteropus vampyrus. The sequence continues at coordinate 6,069,904 of NW_011888791.1, read as the reverse complement.
TGTCATAAAACCACTGAAGTTTTAGAATAGACCTAGACTACTAATTGAATCAGCAGTACAATACAGCTGGTATAAAAATATCAAACACTGTGCTAAATATATTCAAATATAATTGAGATGTATGGATTTGACTTCATTTTTATCATAACCTAAATTTTTAAGAATTACATTTCATATAAGCTATAGAAAAATAGGAAAAATGTGAAATATATTCTCTAATTTTTTTATAAGGTGAAAGTAAAGAGATTTGTTTAGCTGCTTCCTCATTGGCCCCTCATTCATAGTTTCTTTTGGCAGTTTCTACTCACATCCCTAACCTCTGAATGGTCGAATGCCTTAAAGCTTGGTCCTTTTCTATCTATGCTCTCTTCCTCAGTCATCCCCTTCAGTACTTTAAATATCATATATGTGATGATACCTCCTAAGATAGTATTTATAGTTCAGGCCTTTTCCCTGAATCACAGTCTTCTGGCAATACCACCTGCCCTTCATCTCCAATGTAACATATCCAAAATGAACTCTTGAGCTCCCCTCCAAAACCGCTCTCGTAGTCTTTCTCATTTCAGTTAATGGCAACTCCATCCTTTCGGTCATTCAGACCCAAAACTTTGCAGTCACCTTGAAAAGAGAATGCCAATAAAAACACAAAATCATATTATTACTCTTAATTCCAAAAAAAAAAAAAAAAAAAAAATTACCAGATCTGCGATGGACTTTGAAATCTGTGTTATAATTAGAGAAGTAGTTACATAGTCATTCAATGAACTTTCATGTTTGCCAGGGATCTTTATGACCCTTGAAGATGAAAACATAAACTAGATAAAATCCCATTCCACAAGGTTCCTACAATATACAGCGATGAGTTTGATGACTCATGGAGGACTTACAGGACTCATATAGTCATACTTGTGACTATGATACATTGTAGTGAAAGGATATAAAGTAATATTAACAAAGGGAAAGATTTATGGGGCAAGATTTGGAGGAAGACAAGCACAAGCTTCCAAGAGTCCCCTCCTCCCGGAGTCACAGAGGAGGCACTTAAATCCCTCTGTTAAATTATGACAACACGTGTGAAATGTCTATCAGGAAAGTTCATTAGAGACTCAGCTTTCTTAGGGGCTGGTCACATAGGTACCCCCTGCCTAGTATATACCAAAATTCAGACTCCCAAAAGTACAGCAAGTGTTCAGTGTCAAGCATACTGTTTGTAAAAAACAATTTAGGCATAGTGAACTATATTTAGATAGAAAATGGTGGGACTCTTTCTGAAATCCAAATTCCCAGATGCCAACTGAAGTAGGGCCAACATTGCAAGCAGGCCTTTTTAAAGCTGATATTTTCAGGCCTGTCAGGTTAACACTTCTTGCTCACATGTATACATTATAGCAGAAGTGTTATGTGAGCCTTCTGAAGAAGCTCCGTAAAAGAGAAGGACATGGGCACATTTATCTTTTTCTCTTTTCTTTCTTGTTATCAAATGTGAACACTGGGGCTCCAGGACCCATCCTAGACTGTGGAACAAACTCCAAGGTAAAAGTCATATGCTAAGGATGGGTCCCTCATGACATAAAGTCATCATACTATCTCAATACTCTCAATATCTAGATTTATTTTCTTGGCAGAATTGATGCTTATCTTATTTAAGCTGCGACTGTTTCTGCATTCAGTAATTAGTAGGTAAGTACAATTTGTCATGAAAAAATTAAATTAAGCAAAATATAATAAAGCATCCATTTTTAACATGTGCAGATCCTATAAATAGAAGCTCCACTCTGTTTTTCTAAATGCAAAATAATAAAAGTAGTACCCTTGAAAAACAACTAGAAATACACAAGGAAATAAGTTGCATGTTTTGGAAATGTTATGTTTAAAGCATCCAAAAGCTTTGAGTGCTAGTTCATGAGAGAAAAAATAAACTATTGGTTAAAAAATAAATAAAGCATTAAACTGGAGCTTCATGACTTAATCATCAATATGTCATTTTTATGAAGAGGAAGGTGCTTTGATGGCATATATTCTGACACATTTTTCTTTTGGTTATTTGAGTGACTAAGTACAAGAGGGTGGTCAAGTTTCACTATAATATTTTTTCCAGACTTAAAAGACTTCCCTGATTTAAACTTAGCACTTTTATACTTACTAATTAATATTTATTTTACCACCAAATTTTACAAATTAAAAATTTTTTTAAAGTGTTGCTACTGAACAGCTATCTTCTTCCTTATGTGTTTCTTATGGGAACATTTTTTACCATCATTCGTAATCTCATTAAAAGTGAAGTAGTGATTTCTTTAATGATTTTTTTATAAAAATATAATCTGAATTTATTGTAGTCACTGCAGAGCATTAGGAATATAATAAAAAATAAATTGCTCTATTCAGCTCACTCCAAGACAGTACTCTACTATAGCTATATTTCAATTTATTCATAAGACAACCAAATGAACTTTTGCTATTTAAAGTATTTAAAAAACACCATAACACTTATAGAAAAATGAGAATGTCTTTTGGCATTAGGCTTGACAGAGATGTCTATAATTGTGGTGTTCTAATATTCTAACAGATACATTTAGCCAGATTTTGCCAAATAAATAATTCTGTGCAATTCTATTTCATGCTTTCTAATAGTTTATCTAAAATATCAAAAATAAAATGTTACATTAAATTGGCCTAAGACAATATTTTCAAGTAAATTATTTGTCCCTTTGAATTTTTCTGGGCACCTAAAACTGGAAAGAGAAATTAACTTCTTTAATTCTTATGAGTACATTTTCAATCTTATGGAAAAATCTTTACCTGACACCTTACTCCTAAAATATTTGAGCAATTTTTATTTATTTTTTATTTTTCATTTATTTATTTATTTATGTTAGGCGAAGCAACCCTTGGTTGACTTCACAGATTGCAAGGACCTTGTCAGTTTATAATCCCTTACTTTTTATTTTTTTTTACGCCTACAGCACCTGGTCTTACTAGGTGGTCTCCCATCCAAGTACTAACGAGGCCCGACCCTGCTTAGCTTCCAAGATCAGATGGAATCGGGCTTGTTCAGGGTGGCATGGCCGTAGACTTGTTTGAGCAATTTTTAGAAAAATAAGAACAAAAACTCACTTAATGAGTATCTTGCAACATTCAGAGGTACATATGACCTGTATTCATAAACCAGTAGTTGCCACTGATGATCTGACATGGAGCTGAGGTGGTGATGATAGAGTTGAGGAACAATTGCAAATACAGATGAAGCTTCACTCCCTGGCCCGCTGCTCACCTCCTGCTGTGTGGCCCGGTTCCTAACAGGCCACAGACCAGAACCGGTTCACAGTCCAGGGGTTGGGGACCCCTGTCATAAACTGTCAAATTAGACTTAAACTCAATTCAACATCCAGATGATTGAGAGCTACCAACAAGAAGACATGCAAAAGTAAATTGAGGCTTCAGAAATAATATACATGACAAGGTCCATTTTAAATGTTCATGCACATGGCCCAATTTCAGGACCCTTCAATCAGACAGTATTAACAGTAAGCTAATTTTGCACACATTTAAAACATTTCAGCTCACTAAATTATTGTCAGAGTTAAATACTGTAAGAATTTATAAAGTTGTTTCAATTTTGAATAAAGCTTAGAAAGCGAAGAAATGAAAACTAATACTGTGTTGGATTCTGAACTAGGCACTTTTGCATAATTATCTTTATAACAACTCTACAAGTCAATAATATTATCCAATTTGCAGATGACTAAACTGAGATTCAGAAAAGTTAATCAACTTTCCCAAGACCATACGATTAGTAAATAGTGGTTCCAAGATTCTGACAAGCATCTGCATGACTCTATTTCTACTGAAAGTAGCAGATATTTGTTAAAGGCTTACTCTGACAAATATTTAAGTATCTCATTTAAACTTCACTATAATCATATCAATTATATACTACATCTCCATTTTACAGATGAGAAATTGACACTGAAGCAGTAAAATGATTTTCCCAAGATCCCACAAATAGTATATGGGGGAGGTAGAATCGAGGTCTCGCTCTATCTGAAGTCACAGACTGTTTTTAGTCTCACTCTGGTGTTAACAAAAACTGACGCCGGTGGCTCTAATTCAAGTTAGTTCAAAGGATCTTCCTCCAAGAGCAAATGAAAATGGATGGTTGCTTTAATACTTAGTAAAGAGAGCACACATTATTCAACTTTACTGACCCTCTGTCACATTTTCTGCACATGTTTATATTCTTACTAGAATATTTTTTTCCTAATGGAAATAGAGATAAAGAATAAAGCACAAAATTATCTTGTATAGTATCACCAGGATTCCTGGAACTGTGTGTTCGAGACAAGGAAAGAAATAAAAGGTGTTTGAATTTTTATGCTGGGCAAAGAGGGGAGAAGGAAGAATTTTTAAAGTTGAAAGAGGAGGTCTACAGAGAAGCTTGCCCTAAGACAGTGGTTTTCACAAACAAAGGGAAATAGATAGATATAATTTGGGTGGCTTCAAGACATATTTTCAACAGCGAGTTAGAGATTTTGACTTTTGTACAAATATAATAAAGATCAAATGGATTATAGGGATAAGTGGTTGATAAATTTCCCTATATGACCATGTATATAGTTCATTGATTACTTATCATCTCTTCAAACTTTTGACTTGGATGCCTTCTTATAATTCAGATATCAGAAAGATAAAAACTACCTTTACCAGACTCGCACTAAGGTCGCTGACAGGATTTGGGTTTTATCAATAACAATTCAGAAACAAATTAAGTTTCAAAGGAGGTGTTTTGTGAGGAATCAATTTTTGTAGGTGAGAATTACAGTAAGCATGGTTATGAAACAGACCCAGCAGTTCTGGAGTACATGTCTCAATTCTTCTATTATTAGTAAGGTACATGTTTCTTGAGGCTACTGGTTGGAAAAACTACTTTGTGATTCTTACAGGGAAAGCAATTCCCTCAGTGGGCAAAGGCTGTGAAGTTATTCTGGGAATAATTTCTGGAAGCCCAGCCTTAAAGCCTTCTTCAGCCCTTACAATTAGTTTCGTAATGAATTAATTACCTAGATTAATCCATTTATGCTTATATTAGCTAGAATAAATTCTGCTTTTCTCCTCATTCTCACCTGCCCTTTATCAGCTTTACCTTCAAAGTCAGGCCTAGCAAAGTAAAAGTGGAAGCAAGTTCAGCGCTATGTCACTTTGAGCATCCATTCTCCAAATGCATGCTCCTCTTCTAGGATTTATCTGTATTAGTATTTGCTGGAGACAACAATATTTATTCCACAAATATAAATGAGCATCATGAAATCTAAGTGCCCACTATAATTAATATATTGATACAAAGTCTTGGTTCTCTAAGTATCATCAATTCTCAAGTTTAAATGATGTATTCCAATCCTATAATTTTAATGAGAGAAAGAAGAATGATGGTAACTGGTAACTGAAGAAAGAAGTGACACCTTTAACAGAATGTAAATAATCAGAACTCATCTTCTGCTAAATAGAAACATTATTAGGAGCTGCA
>NW_011888791.1:6056961-6063323 GCF_000151845.1 Pteropus vampyrus | reverse complement strand
TCAGCTCACTAAATTATTGTCAGAGTTAAATACTGTAAGAATTTATAAAGTTGTTTCAATTTTGAATAAAGCTTAGAAAGCGAAGAAATGAAAACTAATACTGTGTTGGATTCTGAACTAGGCACTTTTGCATAATTATCTTTATAACAACTCTACAAGTCAATAATATTATCCAATTTGCAGATGACTAAACTGAGATTCAGAAAAGTTAATCAACTTTCCCAAGACCATACGATTAGTAAATAGTGGTTCCAAGATTCTGACAAGCATCTGCATGACTCTATTTCTACTGAAAGTAGCAGATATTTGTTAAAGGCTTACTCTGACAAATATTTAAGTATCTCATTTAAACTTCACTATAATCATATCAATTATATACTACATCTCCATTTTACAGATGAGAAATTGACACTGAAGCAGTAAAATGATTTTCCCAAGATCCCACAAATAGTATATGGGGGAGGTAGAATCGAGGTCTCGCTCTATCTGAAGTCACAGACTGTTTTTAGTCTCACTCTGGTGTTAACAAAAACTGACGCCGGTGGCTCTAATTCAAGTTAGTTCAAAGGATCTTCCTCCAAGAGCAAATGAAAATGGATGGTTGCTTTAATACTTAGTAAAGAGAGCACACATTATTCAACTTTACTGACCCTCTGTCACATTTTCTGCACATGTTTATATTCTTACTAGAATATTTTTTTCCTAATGGAAATAGAGATAAAGAATAAAGCACAAAATTATCTTGTATAGTATCACCAGGATTCCTGGAACTGTGTGTTCGAGACAAGGAAAGAAATAAAAGGTGTTTGAATTTTTATGCTGGGCAAAGAGGGGAGAAGGAAGAATTTTTAAAGTTGAAAGAGGAGGTCTACAGAGAAGCTTGCCCTAAGACAGTGGTTTTCACAAACAAAGGGAAATAGATAGATATAATTTGGGTGGCTTCAAGACATATTTTCAACAGCGAGTTAGAGATTTTGACTTTTGTACAAATATAATAAAGATCAAATGGATTATAGGGATAAGTGGTTGATAAATTTCCCTATATGACCATGTATATAGTTCATTGATTACTTATCATCTCTTCAAACTTTTGACTTGGATGCCTTCTTATAATTCAGATATCAGAAAGATAAAAACTACCTTTACCAGACTCGCACTAAGGTCGCTGACAGGATTTGGGTTTTATCAATAACAATTCAGAAACAAATTAAGTTTCAAAGGAGGTGTTTTGTGAGGAATCAATTTTTGTAGGTGAGAATTACAGTAAGCATGGTTATGAAACAGACCCAGCAGTTCTGGAGTACATGTCTCAATTCTTCTATTATTAGTAAGGTACATGTTTCTTGAGGCTACTGGTTGGAAAAACTACTTTGTGATTCTTACAGGGAAAGCAATTCCCTCAGTGGGCAAAGGCTGTGAAGTTATTCTGGGAATAATTTCTGGAAGCCCAGCCTTAAAGCCTTCTTCAGCCCTTACAATTAGTTTCGTAATGAATTAATTACCTAGATTAATCCATTTATGCTTATATTAGCTAGAATAAATTCTGCTTTTCTCCTCATTCTCACCTGCCCTTTATCAGCTTTACCTTCAAAGTCAGGCCTAGCAAAGTAAAAGTGGAAGCAAGTTCAGCGCTATGTCACTTTGAGCATCCATTCTCCAAATGCATGCTCCTCTTCTAGGATTTATCTGTATTAGTATTGGCTGGAGACAACAATATTTATTCCACAAATATAAATGAGCATCATGAAATCTAAGTGCCCACTATAATTAATATATTGATACAAAGTCTTGGTTCCCTAAGTATCATCAATTCTCAAGTTTAAATGATGTATTCCAATCCTATAATTTTAATGAGAGAAAGAAGAATGATGGTAACTGGTAACTGAAGAAAGAAGTGACACCTTTAACAGAATGTAAATAATCAGAACTCATCTTCTGCTAAATAGAAACATTATTAGGAGCTGCATAAAATATGCTGAAGGCACTTTGCATGATTCATAAAGACTTTAATGTATCTTCAATTTAAGGTAAGCATTATTATAAAAGAGCTTCATAGTCAGTATTTAAAGTATCAGTTTATTTAATTTCAATAAATTATTTAAATTTAAAGTTTAAAAATGAATATTTGCTGTTTAAAAATAAATTATGTTCAAGTTCATATATAGATGAAAACTCCAATATCTACACAAAAACTCATGAATACTTAGTGTTATCCAGACATATATGTTTATTTCAGTGTTTATAATCAACCGCATATGAAAAACTAAACTTTCAAGTAAAATATAAATGAAATACTTATAAAATTGATATATCACAATGTCATAAATACAATGCTTACAAACAAAGATTTGTTTACTTTCCCTCCCATCGATTTAGTTTTTGAGCCAGCATATGTGAAGAAATATATTTAATTTGCATCAATACATTTGAAGAAGGACCCAGTTGGGACCCCTCTAATAGAGGCCTCACAGTGTCTCTGGCTTCATTTTTCCTTGCTCTATAGCGAAACAATAGATTGTCCCCAGCGCTTGACCCAGAGCTTAGAACATCTTCTGCCATAGAAAATTGCCCTGAAACTAATGATTAATATCTTTATGCTTACTGATCATAATCCTTTGGTCTAGCATTCTTTCCAGACTACTCTCATCTTTGTTCCTGGGTTACTAACACCACCAGAAGACCACGTTGCCAGAAGAATGGCTCCTTGAAGCACAATAGAACCTCCGCCCCACTGAGCATCATGTAGCCCCTGGAATGATTTTCTTTTAAATACCCTAAGCTGGACTGAGAAGGCAAAGCAGTTTTGAAGGTATTAAACTGCTGCCTTCTCAGATCACCAGTGTTCTGACAATAAATGCTTATTCTAAATAGCACAACTCCTGTGTTGGTCTATTGGCTGAGCGAGGCAGGCAGCATGAGCCCCAGACTTGGTCGCCTTCTGGTTTTCTATTGTCTTTATAAGTCAGACTTTGCACGTTTAGGCCTCAATTGCTACATTATTAAATCTACCTTTAAATACTTTTCATATGATATGGGGTGTACGATGTGAGGTGTCATGGAAAAGACAACAGGTGGAGAAAACAAATGAGGAATTGCCAATCACAAAATACAAACCAGAGGCTGATCTAAAAAATGAAGTACAAAGCATAGGAAAACTACATTTCTTTAAAGTTTATAAAAGAAACCACACAGTGTTTCTTATCTAAAAGGGAAAATATTGACCTAACAGCATACATGAGTTTTAACTCATACTCACATTGAGACATTTTTGAGAACATTTTATTCCCGCCCCTATGGTTGGGGGAATTCAAACCTTTTTAAAATCATAAAGTAGGGTCCCTATCAATGGATCTCACCATTAGCCTCATATGTTGAAGTCAGGTACTTTATGAAAATAGGTGACACAGATGAAACTACTTCAGCCTATTGTCCCCTGAGCTATTAAGGATACCCCCTAAAATGTTTTTGCTACCTGGTCATTTCAAATTAAAGCCAATACACATAGCATTTCAAAATATCTTATTTAGATATCTCTTTCTTTTTTACTAACTTTATTTTATAAATTTAGATGACAAAACCAAAATAACATAGTAAGTGACAGAGGTACAATAGCCAGCCTTCCATAATTTCTGAATATTTGCTCAATAATATGTATGTGTATAAATATATATATAAATATATTCAATATATAATTTTATATTTTATGTTATATGTATGCATATACATGAAACTATAATCATAAGTCTTCTGGTATAATAATAAAAACATTAAATAACATCAGATAAATTGCAGACATTATTTCTCAACTATCGATTTAGGTTTGGACGCATCTGAAACTTTAATTTTATCATCAGTGGTTTTCATGTGTTATATTTCTTAAGTAAAGAAAATTATAAAGACTTATGATCTCGTTATTCCAAACGTATGTCAAGAAGCCCTAAGAAATCAAATACCTTCATTGTCAATACTTTTGGCAACAGTACATGTTGAGGATACAAAACCAAAAGGAGATAAATGTATGCTGAACTTATCAGGTATTAGGAAATGACATATAATCCATGATGTTACCATGACAATTTATGAAAAAAAAATCTCTTCTAATAAATTAATATAGTCATTATTTCAGGTAAGATGTAATCTTGTTATTAGTCTCATTGCAAAATGAATACAATTCACATCAAACTTTTAATACATAGAAATGCTAGATTTTATCAAAAGGTATTTATAATAAATATGTATTTTTATTTTCTCTAACATTTTTTGAAGGAAGTATTTATTTGATTTTGTCACTTCAGTCATTTACTGTATATTTACTGTATATTTACAGAGTTAGCGTAATTGTCTCTAATTAAGAAGTTAGTGTTCATATGTGTAATCATTTGAACATGTAATTTTGATACCTAATTATATAAATATAGGTTATATTAAAATGATCAAAATCTTCATTATCTTATTGATTTTAAAGACTGCATGATATTTATTAAGTATCTGAAAGAGAAAAGTTCCAAGCATCATTTAAAACACTGTCTTTCCAAATTACTTTCCAAAGTTAACTTAAGATTTGAGGGGGAAATAAAGAGAAGATAATGACAGAAATCTTATGTATCCATATCAGGCCACAAGATAATTTCTGCTTCATTACATACTGTGACATGCCAAAATGCTTACTAGTGAAATCTTACTATTTATGCACTCATTGAATGTGTTCATTTATGATACATTTATTACTTGTAAATTTTGACTAGGAAAAAAAAATCCTGGAATAATTATAGAAGAAAAAGCATTCTATGACTTCTGAAGAAGAAATTTTTGTTTTGTTTTGTTTTTCAGAATTAATCATAAGAAAAATGTGAACAATTGATAGCAATTCAAAGAATATAGGCTAAAGGGGGGTCTTATAAACTTTTCTATTCCCCACAATCTTTGCTAAATAAATAGATTAATCTATCTTAGACTGGGTCTTTTAAAAAGAACAGAGCCTGAGGCAAGGATTAGAGTGTTGACAGTTTATTTGACAGGGGAAAGCCCAGGGAAATGAAGGTAAGGAATAGGTGAGAGGGAGTAATTGAGACAAGGAAAGATGTGAGGCAATGCAAAGGATAGGTTGCTTGTGATGTGCCTTTTTTCTGCATGTAGGATTATCTGGAAGCTTTGCAAAGGGGAAACATTTATTGCAGTTCTCTGAAGGGAAAAATAAAGAGAAATGTATGTCTTATTCCCTCCTGTCTCCTGCTTTCTATTTGCCTTAATTCATGCCAAGAACTAACAGTTCTCAGCTTCATCACCTGGTCTCAAGCCAGATATGAAGGCCTAGAAATGCCCTCAGAGATCAAAGATTTTACCAACGCCAGTGCCTGGGTACAAGAGTCAAGAAAAAGAAAAAAGAAAAAAAAAGTGGAGAATCAATGGTGCAGTCAGAGAAAATGGGGTTACAAGAGAAAAAGCCATTCTGGGGAGACAATTAGCTTTATTACAACATACGCGTTCCAAAAAACAAAGTTGAAGTATACAATTTACTTTAGCAGGAAATGTTTAGGAGCAGTTAGTGTTTGAGGAAAGTCCAAAGTGGATAATACTGATGGAGATCGATAGTCACATGTTATTTCTGGGATAAAGGAATGTTGAATAGGCAGGATGCCTTTTTCCATAGGTCTATAAAAATACAGTGAATCCTGATGTAGGAAATGAGATCTTCCCAAATGTCTCCCTGGTTGCTGGGTAAGGACTGATGGCGCAATGATTGCTGGCACCTTATAGCACCCCACTGGTGATGGTTACGTGAATGAATAGCCTCTTCAGTGCCTTCAGAGAGGGGGATAAAAGGATGTGACTTTTCCCACATTAAAACATTGTTAAAAGACCCAATAATCATCTTGTTTGAAAATATTTAAAACAAGTGAACATGCAGTATCAACTTTAGGAAAAAAACCTAATATTTCAAGAACTTTTTTCCTGAGTCAGGCCATAAAGTATAAAGAAGATCCTCCACGAAAATGCACTCTTTAACTTCGCTTGCAAAACTTACAAGGGACGAATTTAATCTTTCCCTCTGACCCAGTTCTTAGAAACTTGTTATCAAGTTACCTATTAATATAACTTACTAGTGCAAATACTCTGAATATGCAGTACTTATAATATCCAGGTTCCTGTAAAAATAGCTATTGCCTCCCCTAGAGTAAGGCAAGTTTTCCCTTATCCACAACCCAAATCTAATTTAGACAGACTTATTATTAATTCAGAATGCCAGAGAATCTGGTGCATAAAAAGGAAAGCTTTGCAAAAAAAGTCACTATTTCTTGGCCTGATCTAAGAAAATAAGTTCCGATACCTAAAACACCTTAGTTCAATTTAAAAAAAAATAA
>NW_011888791.1:6053842-6056911 GCF_000151845.1 Pteropus vampyrus | reverse complement strand
GTCTTATAAACTTTTCTATTCCCCACAATCTTTGCTAAATAAATAGATTAATCTATCTTAGACTGGGTCTTTTAAAAAGAACAGAGCCTGAGGCAAGGATTAGAGTGTTGACAGTTTATTTGACAGGGGAAAGCCCAGGGAAATGAAGGTAAGGAATAGGTGAGAGGGAGTAATTGAGACAAGGAAAGATGTGAGGCAATGCAAAGGATAGGTTGCTTGTGATGTGCCTTTTTTCTGCATGTAGGATTATCTGGAAGCTTTGCAAAGGGGAAACATTTATTGCAGTTCTCTGAAGGGAAAAATAAAGAGAAATGTATGTCTTATTCCCTCCTGTCTCCTGCTTTCTATTTGCCTTAATTCATGCCAAGAACTAACAGTTCTCAGCTTCATCACCTGGTCTCAAGCCAGATATGAAGGCCTAGAAATGCCCTCAGAGATCAAAGATTTTACCAACGCCAGTGCCTGGGTACAAGAGTCAAGAAAAAGAAAAAAGAAAAAAAAAGTGGAGAATCAATGGTGCAGTCAGAGAAAATGGGGTTACAAGAGAAAAAGCCATTCTGGGGAGACAATTAGCTTTATTACAACATACGCGTTCCAAAAAACAAAGTTGAAGTATACAATTTACTTTAGCAGGAAATGTTTAGGAGCAGTTAGTGTTTGAGGAAAGTCCAAAGTGGATAATACTGATGGAGATCGATAGTCACATGTTATTTCTGGGATAAAGGAATGTTGAATAGGCAGGATGCCTTTTTCCATAGGTCTATAAAAATACAGTGAATCCTGATGTAGGAAATGAGATCTTCCCAAATGTCTCCCTGGTTGCTGGGTAAGGACTGATGGCGCAATGATTGCTGGCACCTTATAGCACCCCACTGGTGATGGTTACGTGAATGAATAGCCTCTTCAGTGCCTTCAGAGAGGGGGATAAAAGGATGTGACTTTTCCCACATTAAAACATTGTTAAAAGACCCAATAATCATCTTGTTTGAAAATATTTAAAACAAGTGAACATGCAGTATCAACTTTAGGAAAAAAACCTAATATTTCAAGAACTTTTTTCCTGAGTCAGGCCATAAAGTATAAAGAAGATCCTCCACGAAAATGCACTCTTTAACTTCACTTGCAAAACTTACAAGGGACGAATTTAATCTTTCCCTCTGACCCAGTTCTTAGAAACTTGTTATCAAGTTACCTATTAATATAACTTACTAGTGCAAATACTCTGAATATGCAGTACTTATAATATCCAGGTTCCTGTAAAAATAGCTATTGCCTCCCCTAGAGTAAGGCAAGTTTTCCCTTATCCACAACCCAAATCTAATTTAGACAGACTTATTATTAATTCAGAATGCCAGAGAATCTGGTGCATAAAAAGGAAAGCTTTGCAAAAAAAGTCACTATTTCTTGGCCTGATCTAAGAAAATAAGTTCCGATACCTAAAACACCTTAGTTCAATTTAAAAAAAAATAATAAAACTAAAGTTAAATTAAGCAAATTGAAGATTAATGTCTGACATAATCAACTGGTTTGCAACACTACTGCCTACATTTCTCATCTGCATCTTCAGACCTTACTTTTTAATGCAGGCTTTTCTTTATGCTTCAAACTCACCTGAGAGACAATGTAATAGAAATGACTCTGAAGGAAGAGTAAGGCTTCCTTCATGATTTCATAGGTAAAAATGATATCTTTCTCTTTGGTCATTAAAAATTGAGATGAAATGGAAATGAGTCGAGATAATCTTTCTGGAATGAGTCAAAGATGATCACTTTGTAGCACAGAAATATTAGAAACCAAAGATTTGTTATGCAAATATTTCTGTTGATAATAGATGTAAATGTCCTTGAAGTTTACTGTTCAAAAATCAGTAAATCAAAATTCCATATCTGTTTATATGGCACTCACCATTCACTCAGTTCCTCAAACCAAAATTCTTGAATCACTCTTGTCTGTGCTCATCCCTTGTCTCACCCTCATATTTGATCCATCAAGAAAGCTTTCGCTCAAAATATATTTGATCTATTCTCCTTCTATCACTAAAAATTAACCCCTTGCCAATGTCACCATCATCTCTCCATGAACTCAGCACCCAGCTTCCACTCTCAATCCCTCTAATCTATTCCCTGTGTTGTAGCCAAAGTGATCCTGTTAAAACATACATCACATTGCATTGTCTTCCGCTTAAAACCTCCCTTAGCATCCCATTGCAAGTGGGATGGAAACCAACTCCTTTTTATCAGGCCTTCTCTCCTTCTGCATCTCCTGTCAATCGCCCGTAGTCACTGTCGTACTGACCACTCTCCTCAAGCACACCAACATTCTTCCTGCTTCAGGGCCTTTAGCTTTGCTGTTCTCTTTCCTCTTAATTTCACTCAAGGCTCTGCCAAAATGTAATTTCATCATCGTAGCTTTCCCTGACCATCCTATATAAAATAATGGTTTCTGTTATTCTCAATCACCTTATTTAATTTAGTTTTCTCCAAGACTTTTAATACCAGAAATCAGAATATACGTTCATTGTTTACTGCCTGTTTTTCCCTAAAAAATATAAATTCCATGAGGCCTGGGATTTGGTAGGTCTTGTTCATTGCTGTATCCCAGAAGCAAAACAGTGCCTCACACTTGCTAGGTGCTAAAAGCTCACCTTACATATATCTTACAGCTGCCTTTCTTTACAACTCCCAGGGTAAGCATTAGAAGTATAAATGACCTCATTAACACCCATGTAAATCTGAAGGAAATCTGCACTCTATTTAAGAAACTCAGCTTCTTACATGCTCACAAAAAACAGGTTACCCGTTCAGCAATAATAAAAACATCAACATTATTAATTAAAATGTTTGTAGTTTAAGCTACCCTATAGACCTCTCCTAATAAATGTGAAAACACTGCGTTCTCAGAAGGGCTTTTTATTCACAGAAGAAGTTTTATGAAAAGACTTTGAAGCTCAGCAGTTTTAGAAAAAAATAGAGTAAAAGCTCAGTAACAAAAAGAATGAATTCCACTAACTTCTCCACATCAAATGATATAAAAACAAAATAAGCTTAACAACACCAACCACAAAAAAAC
>NW_011888791.1:6050516-6052766 GCF_000151845.1 Pteropus vampyrus | reverse complement strand
TCATAATAATAAAGAGTAACTAGATAACTGGAAGAACTTAAGAAGCATAGTGCATTGTCAGTGTCAAGGAAGAAACCATCAAATGTGCCTGTCGCTATCCCATATGTGAGAAGGTACAAAGCAAAAACAAAAAGGAGCATAGCATGCTTACAGAGAGAAAAAGAAATTGTGGAAATCATGGACAAAAATGAATTAATGATTATTGCTATGGAGGCAGTACATTTTTAGATTACACACAACTGAGAGTTTTTAGATTAAAAATACATTACCCAGAAAGGAAAATGTAGAGCAGAAGCAGTGAACTAAATTGCTGCTGCTCTCTACTGATCCTCCAATTAGTGAGTGCTTAACCAAATCCTCGTGCAAGCAAACGCCTCTAAGGAGGGTGGTGTCAGTTAATTATTCACATTTTATTGCCAATTGCTTTAATCAGATGCTTTATTCATAACATTCAGCTGAATCAGCGGAATTTTGGAAACCTTATACATGTACAAACTATGGACTGGTGTGGATGTGTGTTTGATGTTGGAAAATGGGTTATTTGGAGGAAGCCTGGCCTACATACATCTGTAGAAATCATTGATTTCAAATTCTGCTTACCTAACCCTTCTGACCAAACGCCCAATCCAAGAGCTAGGCTTTCAGAGTCACTCGAGGTTGCCATGTTGAGCATTTTAAATGCTACCTTAATGCTTCCTTAAAACAAGTATAACTCAACTGTTAGAAAGCTTAATTGGTTTGGGGGAGGGGTAGTGCATTAAGTAATGACAATGAAAGCCAAGTGTGTGTATTAAAGTCAGACTTACAACGGGCAAGACGATGAAAGCATTGCTCTTAATGAGGCTTCCATCTCTCTTTCCCATACAACACCAAACATCCTCAACACTGCCTTGGGTTACCTTCTCAGAGGCACTCCCATCAAGCTACAGAAAAATATAATCTTCTGTATTAAAATGTCAATTCCTTCTTAGGACAAAAGAAAAAATATAATTTTTTTAAGTATTAATGTTTGCCAAAGATGGATAAGGGAGTAGTTGCCTGTCTTAGCAAAGGTGTTTCCTTTAAAGATCAGTCCTTGAACCAATGGATTAGGTCTTCTGTGAATTATTTGTATCCCAAGGTATTTGTATAAATTCTATGAGGAGGGAATACAAGAGTTCCCCAACTTCTTGCATTCTCCAACCCTTTTTTCTTTAATTGTCCTGCTTTCCAGAATATTTCATTGTGTCATAAAACCCTAAAATTTTTCCATTAGGGCAACAGTAACGTTTAATATCCAAATTAACATAGTGGTGTTTGCCTACCTAGAATTTTTTTTTTTTTAAGACAGAGGAACAAACAATCAAAATAGAACATTGATAATATAACATGCTAATTTAAAATTACATTTCTACCATAACTTGCTCTGTGATCCTGGGACAGCTACTCTTTTTTTTTTTTCCCTCAAAATTTACAATTCCACACCAGTAAAATGGAGGTAATTATACTCACTCAAAGGGCTATTGTGAAGAAAAAAATGAGATATAGTATGGAAAATGAGGATAGGGAATGTTTTCCTTCACTTTAGAATCTTTACTACTTCTCTAGAACTAGTAAAACCCACTAAATGTTTTCTTCTAAAAACCTATTACTATTGCTAATATTTTATTTAGAATAATTATTCATTTAAAATATATCCTCTGCCATACACCTTGCAGTTATGTTTCAAAAATTATGTAATTATTGAATGGCTTAGTGAAATACTGCCTTGAAGAGAAGAAATGAAACTCTGTGGAGCTAAACACTCTAAACCTTCAAATGGTAACTGGAGACCACGTCGCAGCAGTGTCAGAACATGCATGTGGTTGTCTCTCTCTGTCTGTACCTACACTGTTATGCTCTCTGGGTTTCAGTTTACTGGTCTGCGGAAAATTACATGGCCACAGCAGTTCTTTCTGCCTTTATAGTTCTATAATTCTAAAATGTAAGGTCTACAAAGAATCCATTCCTGTTCTGATGACTTTCCTTTGATGGCATTTGCAACCCTCTAATAATTGCTTCTCTATTTATTTGTCTTTCATCTGAGATTCTGCCTTTGAGGGCAGAAACTTATCTCTCTCCTTAATTATTTTATTCTTAGCAGCTAGCATAATGCCTGTCACATAGTAGGCCTTTAAAAAATACTCGTGGAATTGTAACAAATTAGTTTAATGAATAAACAAATGCCCAGCATACTAGAGAAAATAATAGAAGTCTATTAATTTTAATGTA
>NW_011888791.1:6044103-6048731 GCF_000151845.1 Pteropus vampyrus | reverse complement strand
ATTTGCTTTCTTTTGTGGAATATGGGGATTTAGTTCTCCTATACTGCTATGCCTCACTAGCCTCCACCACAAAGACATACATATGCACAAACACACAACATATTTCTTATCACCTTGGTTCCTAAATATAGTTACATCATAGTTTTAGTTTGATCACTACTCAGTGTTTATGGTATTATGACCCTGTGAATTCTAGTCACTGCTGAGCCATATAGTATACTATATAATTTTCCTTTCTTGCACCACTTTTGGTTTTCCTTAAAGCAAAGAATAGTAATTTTTTTGTCTGATTCCTTTTTTATATTATCATTAATTCACTCTGAACTCTCATCAGAGTGCTTATCTGTCTCAGTATACACAAATACATTAAGTATCTCATTCACTTCCTCTTACAGAAGAAATCTCTGCCAAGAGCTTCTTCCTTTCCCATCTTAATAGGCTACTTTCTGAATCTGTTCAGCAGCTGTAATCTCAGAATATCCTTTCTCCATTGTCAGTTTCCAGTTGGTTCTCTCTGTGTTCTCTGCTTATGTTCTGAGAAAGTTTCTTCTTTTAATTCTTTGATAATTACCATTTCTTTGTTTTTACTCTCCACTTTTTTCTGGGACTCATTATTCAAATGGGGAACCTCAGAATAATTCTCCCTATATATTTCTTTTTGTCTCCTAATTTCCTTTTCATTATCTATTTGCTCTACTTTCTGAGAGATTAATTTCCAAACCCCCATTGAGATTTCCCAAATAACTGTCTGATCTTTCATTGCTAAGAGGTCATTTATGCTTGGTATCTATTTTTAATGCAAACTATTCTTGTTTCATGGATGCAATAGTACATTTTATCACTTCAAAATTATTAATAAACAGTTTCAACGATAACTTCACTCCCTGTTTAGTGTCTTTCTTTCCATATGGTTTTCCTTTTTTTCCCCTTCATCTTTCTCAGATATTTTATAAATATGTACTGATCCATAGCTGTCTGCTCATATTAAGAGTGGAAGACTTAAAGCTGTTTGGAAATTCCATGCCTGGGAGTGGGATTTGTTAACTGTGGTCCTCATTATATGAGGATTTCCTAGGCCATTTGCTTGGGGAGCTCTGATGTCAGTAGTTTTAAGATTCTCTCCCTACCCACCCCAGATTCTCTAGGAAAGTATTTTCTGTTTTCATACCTGGAGGATGTATACTACATTTCCAGCATCCTGGGATGGGGTGGCAAGAGGCTAGGGCTGAGTACTAGGTGTTTCAACTTCATCACATCAATGGTCAGTTACTTACCTTGTTTTAATTTACTGTCTCTCTCATTGACCTGGGCAGAAATACTCTCGTTTACCCAGAATATAAAACTTTCATTTTCTATGGGAGTATGAGAGGAGCTACCACTCAACTATGCAGAGTCGAGTAGAGAGGATCAGGGTCTAATTTCTTTCAAACAGATTTTCAGCCAATTCTCCCTGTTTTTTAGTCTTGCCTTCTCCTGTATTTCTGCAGGTACCTGGTACAGCAAGTTCTTAAGCTTTTGGTGGTGAGACAATGTGGAGAGGAAATTCTATGATGTAAATCTCATTTCTTCTCTCTTTAACAATGCTGGCTCAGAATTCAGCTTTATTTTCCCCTTTCTGATGACCAGATGCTATTTATATTCCGATGATTTCTTTGCTGAAGTCTTCTTCCCCATTTTGATTGTCATTTTTACAATTTTATAACAAAAGAGTCAATATATGTACTTAATTTATTATTTTAAAGTGGGTTTTAAAAGATTATATTATTCCACATTTACTTTTACCACTGCTCTATGTGCTAAATTTCAGGTGATTACAGAGGTTTGGGCTTCATCCATTATAAAGAACGTGGGTTATTATTAATAGCAAGAGCTATATTCTCTTTGGGAAGAGAAAAGTCATTTTAAACAACAACAAAAGAACAAGATACTAATTATGGCACATTATATAAGACTGCAAACTGCATATTGCAACAAAGAATCTGAAAAATTGTAGTTCTTCCAAGAAGTACAGTTAATCCGTGATATAGAAGGAAAAAAGTAAATAAATAATTTCAAAGTTCCTTCCTAACTCTAAATGACTATGAAAATGGAGAAAATTTTCCATGTTCTGACATGGAAAAATGTTCACATAGTTTAAGTGAAAAAAGTAAGTTATGACACTGTAGGTACAGAATAGTTGTATTTTTTTGTAAATATATAGAAATTTAAATTTATTCTTATTTCCAATATAAAAGAAAATATTTCCACAAAACATTAAAATAGCTCATTATCTAGTTAACAGTTCCATCAAATGTAACATCCTACCCTTGTTTGCAACCGTTTGCTTAAAGATAATAATAGCAATCACTTATATAGCTCTAACTCCACAAGAGTATTTTTAAAAGAGATTTATAAGTATTAACTCATTTAATACTCCTAAGAACACTATAAAGTAGTTGCCATTATTATCCTTATTTTTCAGATGAAGAAATCGAGGTAAGGTGAAATCAAGTGTCCCTTTTAGTCACTTATCGCTCATGATGAGTGGAGTCGAGCTTTAACCGAGGCTTATTCGCTACACTGAGTCACTATGTTCTTAACTCTGTTGCCCATTCAATACATTAACTTGATGCTCATGCTGACTGACATTCGATTTTGTATTTACTTTATTCCTATTTATTTTACGAATTGAATACCTCGAACACCAATTTTGTGCAAAGCATTGCTCGATAGTCTCTACTTCTAGAAGTGATGAGTCCAGTTTTTCAGTTTGCTCCCTCTTAACGGCTAGCCCACAATTTATCAGTCCTCTTCAAAGTCCTGATCCTGTCACATTACACCTATTCTAACATCATCATTAATGGTAGGAAAAGAGAGGCATTCAAAGGCTACTCTGAGACATGTAGAGACACCTACTTTTTAATACACTCCAGGAGGCCACAATTTTCCAAACTTCCTCATGCAACTCAATAATTCATGTATCAGAACAGATACTGTATACATATCTACAGTGAATTGTTAGAAGAAATTGCTGACGGATATGGAAGGATAAGCTAGATGACTTCTAAGGTTCATCCAAATAACTGTGAAATAAGCCAATTACTTAATATCTCTTGTCATGAAAAGAACAGAACTTTCCCAAGGAAGGAGGTCTGGTAATATGGTAAGCAAAATGCACCAGCAAGAAAACTCCCATATCCTCATCCTTTACCTTCATCCCTTAGAGAAAGGCAAGAAAAAGAATAAGAAACTCATTAGTCTGGTGATAGATGATAAAGGAAAAAAAAACAAAAACACTCAAATATATCGATGAAAAGCCAGAGGCTCTCTGAGAGTGTGATACCTGGCAGAAGGCAGGGCCCCAGTCCTGGGTTAGGGAAACAGGAAGGTTTCCCATCTTCCACCTGACACCTGGGGCAATACTAATAGAGATGACTGTTGCTACTATGTGAGATCCTTGGTTAACAGATACATAGTGCAAATGTTTTGTTGTTGATGCATTTCCTGTTAATTAAAATTATTTTCTGTTTCTAATGTAGAGACTTTTTCAGGCCATATCTTAACTGGCTTGTTGGTGCCTGGACCATCCTGGTCTCAAAGAAAATGAAAGCCTTAAGGGACAAGAGGCTTTGAGTTTATATACCTTATACTTGAGGAAGAAGGGTAGCATTTAAGCAAAGGAGCCAGATGTGAAGCTCCTCCAGGGAGGGAGGGGGAACAGAAATAAACATGTGTGTATATTTCATAGCTCCTTGTAGAGTGTCAGATTTATAGAGTCAATATATTTGTTATATATTTGTTAAGTAGGTAAAATAAATAAATACATGAAAGAATAAACATAATATAAATTATGCAAGGAGTAGGAGAGAACAACTGATGAATTCATCTTAAAAATATAATTGTAAGATGGAGAATAGCAATAATATAATATAAAAAGCATAATACTTTCCACTTTGTACATAAGTTTTACAGAAGAGATATAGAGAATGTCACATTAGAAAGTTTAGAAAAATAATGAAAGACGATAATTTTCTCTATGAATTTGCAGTAAATCATAGCTAGACAGTAGTCATAAGGAAGTGATTCAGATAGGATAATATTTAGAGCAAAAAAAAGAAAAACTACACTTAAAAAGGTATATGACAAATCTCTAATGTCTTGTTGAAGTTATACAGTTTTATAGTAATAAATTCGCAGAAGTTCGGCATAAGGCAAACTATAGTGTCTCAATTTTATTAATTTTTATTAGTTTTGCTTCGTGTTTCTTTTTTTCTAAATACAATTCTTGAGCATCAGAATAATTATAAATCTTCTTAGTGTCTGGAAAATAAAACAGTTTGTGTGCCTGAAGAATCAATAATTGGAAAAGGTAATAGGAGACAATGCACCGGTAACCCGGCACTTCTACAACAAAGAAACTTTCACGCTGTAGGAAAAGCTAAAGAGAACACTCACAATTTATTATGGTGGTACTAGAGGACCTAAGAGATGCCTTAAAAAGTCTCAGGAGGTTGTGTCAGATATACAAGACTATTAAGAGAAATTCTGGGGTGGAAAGGGAGTGTCTCAGTCCCTTTTGTATCTGTAGTGTCACAATGCTTTACATTAGATTAAACACTGAGTCAGTGCATTCCTACCATTAGACTATA
>NW_011888791.1:6035518-6042873 GCF_000151845.1 Pteropus vampyrus | reverse complement strand
ATGCCTCATGAGGGAGCAAACCACTTCTACCAAAAAGTAAACAGAGATACTTTGGGTAGTAGGGTCAAGGTTTACCTTAAAAAGTTCTAAATTTGTTTTAATGCCCAACTGAATGAGTGATTAAAACCTGATAATTTTACTTCAATAATAGAAATATTTTGAGGACCATCTATAAAATATTCATGCCTGACCACCAGAATCAAATATAATTTATATCTTTGGCAAGAGTTCTCTGATTGACCTTGGTTAGATATAATTCCAAATTTTCTGATTAGGCTCTGAGTCTAAAAGAATTTGCAGAAAATAATTTCTTTCATACTATAACTTTCAGGATCATTTTTATTATTTTTCTTCAATTTATGTGTTAAGATGCTTATTTATTGCCCACTGTGCAGTTTATCATTGTAATGTTATGCTATACAAGATAATAACAGTAATGATAATGATGATGATAATAATAATAATAAATTTAAGATTTAATGTATGGCAAATGGAGAGGATTTACTGTATTAAAGTTATAAAATTTCATGTGTATTAAAATTTTATTGAGCAGCAAACATGTGTCAAGATCTATGCGCTAAGTACTTTCACATATATTAGCTCATTTTATCATTATTAAAATTCTTTCTACTCTTAGCTTCCTCACTTTGCACTTGAGGAAACTAATAAAAGAAAATTAAATGACTTTTTCAAGATCACAATAAACTAAGTGGTAATAGCTGGGATGAAAACTAACATCTTCCAAAAAGAGTTCAGTCTTGCCTGCTATTTTATTTAATGGTCCAAACAACCAGTAAGTTCAAAAAATTATAGAAGTCATTTTTGATCCTCCTCTTGACTCTCTCAGCAATCCTGTTAATTCGATTCCCAAAACATAATCCAATCTAACCGTTTTGCAACATTTCAACTGATATGACAATTTAGGCCATTATTATCATTTCACCTGAAATGTATCAATCTCCTCTTAACATGTTGCTTTGCTTTAATTCTTTCTCCCTCTTTAGTCTATTCTTCTTACAACAAGGGGAAAAAAAGTTTCAACATAAATCAAAATATATTAATTCTACTCTTGCTTAAAATTCTTCCCAGCACTCCTCTTTGTTATTGAGCTTTAAAGTGCCTACAGCACCTTTTGTTTTCATATGTATTTACTTTTCTGTTCTTAGAATTCTTCATGCTGGTCCTTTCCATCTACTATGTCATCTACCTGGAAAGTTTCCCTTTAACCTCTTGCCTCATACGCCCCACCAAGATTTTCACATGGCTCAGCAGTTTCTCATCCTTAGGTTTTCAGCAAGATATCACTATCTCTGAAAGCCTTCTTTGACCATCCCATTTAGAGTAGTATTGTTGTCTCTTATCCAGTCTTTCTCTACCCCATTGCCCTGCTTTTTTTTTTATTCCATTGCACTTACCACCATAAGAAGTTATGTTGTTTATTTTATTTGTTCATTATTTATTGTCTGGTCTACTAAAATGTAAGCTTCTGTCTTGTGCACTATTGCATTCCCAAAGGTTAGAATAATCCCGTTGACATTGTAGGCACTAAATAATATTTATTACATGAATGAATATAGGGCTTTGGTTACTATGACTCACTGGCCCTGAAGTATATATGCCATATCTTGGACATTGTTATACAAAAGATAAATAAACTATCATACCAGTTTTACATTATTATTTTCTGTCAGTAAAATTATGGCTACCACAAGTAAACATCATTTGTTTATTGCTTCCACACAAAGGTTTCCCATAAACCATTAAGACTTCCACACTTTCATGGAAACAAGTTTGAAGATATTTAGAAGTAAAACAATATCATTCAAGACAAAAAAAATCTACTTCTTTTTATTTAAAAAATTAGGCTAAAAAGCACAATCAAGATTAAAAAAAAAAAGACTACTTGGATTTAATTTTATTTACCTATATTTATTAGTAGAGTGACTTGAATAAGTATTTTAATTTCTCTTTAAAGTTAATTCTACCTAAAAAAAAATAGGGAAATAATAGTACTTGACTCATAGATCAAGGTGGTTTCCCTTATAATTATAATTATTAATTTTATTAATATATTAATATTATTATTCTATTTCATGGTAGCTGGGAGTGAAGAGGCTACTGAAATCAAGGGAAGTGGCTATAGACCCCCTAGAGCCACCCGCCATCACCGCTTTTCCCTCACCACAGCTACTATTGCTACCCACTCCACCACCATGTCCTACATGACCTCATTCTCAATCCAGATTCGTAAAGTGGTAAATTATTGTCATTTTCCACTCGATCAAGCCCTTTCATACATAAAGAGAAAGAAGAGATGGTGCCTACTTTGATTAAAAGGAAAGACAAAGAATAGAAAAACTAGAATTTTAAATATAAGAATCTCATAGAATACAGATACATTGTTAAAAATATGATATTCTTCTCATTATTTGCTGATGACATGACACTATATATAGAGAACTCTAAAGGTTCCACCAAAAAAACATTAGAACTGATCAATGAGTTCAGTAAAGTAGCAGGCTACAAAATAAATATTCAGAAGTCAGTGGCATTTTTATACACCAATGATGAACTTTCAGAAAGAGAAATTAAGAAAACAATACCATTTACAATTGTGTCAAAAACTACAAAATACCTGGAAATCAAATTAACCAAGAAGGTAAAAGACCTATTTTCATAAAATTATAAGTCATTGAAAAAAAAAAAAAAAAAGAAAGAGGATACCTTGTTCATGGGTAGGAAGAATCAATATAGTTAAAATGGCCATACTACCCAAAGCAATCTATAGATTCAATGCAATCCTATCAAAATACCAATGACATTTTTCAGAGAGCTGGAACAAATAATCCTAAAACTTATATGGAGGCATAAAAAAAAAAAAATAGCCATGGCAATCTTGAGAAAGAACAAAGTTGGAGGTATCACACTACTTAATATCAAACTATACTACAAGGCTACAGTAATCAAAACAGTATGGTATTGACATAAAAACAGATGCATTGATCAATGGAACAGAATAGAGAGCCCAGCAATCCATGCCTGTACGCTCACTTAATATATGATAAAGAAGGTAAAAATACACAATGGGGTAAAGACAGTCTCTTCAATAAATGGTGTTGGGGAAATTAGACAGATACATACAAAAAAAGAAACTGGTCCACCTTCTTACACGGTATACAAGAAGAGACTCAAAATGGATTAAAGACTTAAATGTAAGACTTTAATCCATAAAACTTCTAGAAGAAAACATAGGCAGTAAACTCTCTGATATTACTAACAGGAATTTCTTTTCAGATATATCTCCTTGGACAAGGGAAACAAAAGAAAAAAATAAACAAATGAGACTATTTCAAACTAAAAATGTTTTGTACAGCAGAGGAAACCATCAACAAAACAAAAAGACAACTGACTGATTGGGAGAAGATATTCACTAATGATACATCTGATAAGGAGTTAATATCCAAAATATATAAAGAACTTATACAACTCAACAACAACAAGAAAAACAATCCAATTAAAAAATGGGAAGAAGATCTGAACAGATCTTTCTCCAAAGAGGAAATACAGATGGCTAATAGACATATGAAAAGATGCTTAAGGTCTCTAATAATCAGAGAAATGCAAATTCAAACCACAACGAGATATCACCTCACGCCTGTCAGAATAGCTAGCAATAAATCCCAAAACAGCAAGTGTTGGTGAGGATGCAGAGAAAAGGGAACCCTCACATATTGTTGGTGGGACTGCAAATTGGTACAGCCACTATGGAAAACAGTCTGGAGGTTTCTCAAAATATTAAAAATGGGTGTATCTTTTGATCCAGCAATTGCATTTCCAGATATTAATCCAAAGAAAGCCGAAACAATAATTCATAAAGATCTATGCACCCCAATATTCATGGCAGAACAATTTACAATAGCCAAGATATGGAAGCAACCTAAATGCCCATCAATAGACAATTGGATAAAGAAATTATGGTTCATATATACAATGGAATATTACTCAGCCATTAAAAAAATGAAAATCTACCGTTTGCAACGACATAGACAGACTTAGAGATTACTATGTTGAGTGAAATAAGTCAGACAGAGATTTCACTTATATGCAGAATCTAAGGAACAAAAAGAACAAACTCATCAAAAACAGACTCACAAATATAGTGGACAATTTGGTGACGAACAGAGGAAAGGGGGCTTGCGGGGCTAGAAGAATGGGGTGAAGGGTTAAAGAAGTACAAATTAGTAGTTGATAGTTGGTCACGGGGATGGGGAACATGGCATAGGAAATGCCATTAGCATTAATATGATGGCTAGGTGGAGGGCCAGGGGAGGGAGGGAGCTAATGAGTGGATCATTTTGTGAACTATATAGATGACTAACCGATGTACTATATACTTGAAACTAATTTAAATATGTTTTTAATCATAAAAATATAAAATAAGATATTCTTATAAGAAATAACAAATTTCCAAACTTCTTCAGGCAGACCAATTTCAGCACAGAATAGGGTTGTGATATATTTAATTGTGGAAGGCATCAATATTTTTATATAAAATATAATAACAATACACATGCACAGGTCCTGTCTCAAAAAAATAGGAAGAAAAATATTTAATCACAATTTTGCTTATTTCTATTAATATGTGTTAGATACTTATTCTTTCATAATCTAGTGAACTAGTGATAGCACTAAAGAATTAAAGCTATGGAGGAAATATGTAGAATTAAGAAAATTTAATCTGTTCACATACTGTGCTGTTCCTGCAAATTGAGACATAACACCATCACTTCATTTTGGTGATAAAATAGTATTAATAGGAGCATAGTTTGAGAACTACAACCTGAATCCAAAGCTAAATGGATATAAAAGTGCTAAACATATCTGTGTGTTAGCATACAGAAAGAATTAACAAAAGGGTAAGGAGGAAGGACAAGATGAAAATAAGGTCTCAATAAAGAAAGAAAATAACATTTATGCGTGATGTGTTACATATTTTAATTTTTCAAGAAAACAATAAACAAAAAAAACCACTTTTAACGGGTTTAACAGGAATACCTTATGAAAAATAGAAATGCCTAAAATAGGAAAAATCTAACATATGGTCAATATCTCAATCAATACTCCTTTGGCAGCTTTACTTTATGAAATTGAGAAAATAACTTGCTATTCAAGCTCAGCCAGCTGTGAGCAATGATCATGACAATTAAAGTTAAAATCTCTCCTATTTACAAAACAATTAATGGATAAAAATCTCATATTGGCATGGTAAGGCCCAGCTGTCCAAGAAATATGACGTCTGGGTGCTTCCGAGTGGTTTGATTGTGTTGTGTCTTGTTTCTCATTTAGCTCTTAAAAAAATTAAGCTGAGTTAAAAATAATGGGTGATATAGCAAATGGCTAATGTTTTTATTTTTACTCATTCATTTAGTCAGCAAAATGTGTTAGGCACTTGTTATGAGTCTTTCATTATCAAGCTATGGAGATGCAAAGCAGAATAGGACTCACATTCTGCCTTCAAGGAGCATACATCTTTGTGGGAAAGACAAACAGATGAAGAGGCAATTATTATTAGTAGTAGTATTAGTATTAGTATTATACAATAGGACAATTGCTAATAGAAATTGAAAGGAATTTGCAAAGAGGTAAGGATAACGACAAGATAAGTGTGAAGTCTCAATGAAGAAAGAAACTAGCAATGCATTTTCTGTGACTTTTACTGTCTTAACCATTTTTAATTGTACCATTCAATGGTGTTAAGCATATTCACATTGTTGTGCAATAGAACTTTTTCACCCTGCAAAACTGAAGCTCCGTACCAGCTAAACAATAAGTTCCCATTTCCACCTCTCCCTACCCCATGGCAACCAACATTCTATTTTCTGTTTCTATGAATTCGAGTTCTTTATACACGTCATATAAGTTGAATCATACAGTATTCATCTTTTTGTGACTAGTTTATTTAATTTAGCATAATATCCTTAAGTTTCATCCATGTTGTAGCATACAACAATCCTTCTTTTTTTTTTTTTTTATGACTGAATAATATTTCATTGTATGTATAAACCACGTTTTGTTTATCCATTCATCTGTTAATGGATATTTGAGTTCTTCTACTTCTTGGCAATTGTGAATAATGCTGCTGTGAACATGGATGTGCAAATCTCTTCAAATTCTTGCTTTCAATTATTTTGGATATATATCCAGAGGTGAGATTGCTGGATCAGAAAGTAATTCTATTTTAATTTTTGAGGAATCTTCATACTGTTTTCCATAGCAGCTGCATCATTTTACATTGCTATCAGATATCTCAGATCTCATCTCCTATGCTCACACCAGTCCAGCCACACTGATCCCATCTAAGGAATCTTGTCCTTATTGTTTCCTTTTCCAGAAATGTTTTGTCACACTCCTTCAGGTATTTGCTCAAATATTAGCTTTTCATCAAGATTTTCCTTAAACATTTTATAGAAACTTGAAATTGTCCTGGACTATCTTTTAGTTCTTCCCATCTACTACTCTTATATTTTACTTATATATTTGTCTCTGTCCCATTATCAGAATTTTCATGAGAACAGGGATTTTTTTTATTTTTGATCATTTCATTCACTGCCATTTTTCTAGTGCCTGGCCGGAACCATGCCTGGTACCAAGAGTTGCTCAACAAAATTTTTGTAATAGTTAGGCACTGAAGCTATTATCAATTATCTAAACAAACTGCATAATTAATCCCTTTTATAATTCATCAAGATTCTTACTAAGAAACAGCCACATAGCCTGAAAAGAGGGGAAGAGCACGGAAACCTGGTAACCAGATAAGAACCTGAAGTCTTATTAAATCAATGCTTCCCAAAAAGTGTTATGTAAAATTGTGGCCTTTGAAGCTTTTCGTTTGTTTGTTTGTTCATTTTTGCCTACATACTATCTAAAAGACTTTTGAAAAACCAGATAACCTCCACACATTTTTAGGTTAACATCTAACATTATCCTCAGAGGTTTAATTGCAAAGAACCATTGTAACTACTGAGATCTGAAAATAACATGGTTATACCATTCTTTTAAATGGCTCCGTGGATTGCGAAGATACTGAAACCACTGAATTAGACATGTTAAAAGGGTGTTTTATGATATGTGAGTTATATCTTAATTTCAAAATGTTTAACAAAAAAGGAAGAAGAAAAGAAGGCAAGTACAAGTTGGGCCTTCCTCCAAAGTTAAAATGTGTGAACATAAAGCTATTTCTGACTTTGAAATTAAATAAATTCACCTACAACTAAAAGTGAACATTTATGTTTGAATTATTTTCCCTTTTCAAATAACTGCTTTTAACAATAACATCTTTAATATTGTATATTTAG
>NW_011888791.1:6032727-6035468 GCF_000151845.1 Pteropus vampyrus | reverse complement strand
TTTTGTTTATCCATTCATCTGTTAATGGATATTTGAGTTCTTCTACTTCTTGGCAATTGTGAATAATGCTGCTGTGAACATGGATGTGCAAATCTCTTCAAATTCTTGCTTTCAATTATTTTGGATATATATCCAGAGGTGAGATTGCTGGATCAGAAAGTAATTCTATTTTAATTTTTGAGGAATCTTCATACTGTTTTCCATAGCAGCTGCATCATTTTACATTGCTATCAGATATCTCAGATCTCATCTCCTATGCTCACACCAGTCCAGCCACACTGATCCCATCTAAGGAATCTTGTCCTTATTGTTTCCTTTTCCAGAAATGTTTTGTCACACTCCTTCAGGTATTTGCTCAAATATTAGCTTTTCATCAAGATTTTCCTTAAACATTTTATAGAAACTTGAAATTGTCCTGGACTATCTTTTAGTTCTTCCCATCTACTACTCTTATATTTTACTTATATATTTGTCTCTGTCCCATTATCAGAATTTTCATGAGAACAGGGATTTTTTTTATTTTTGATCATTTCATTCACTGCCATTTTTCTAGTGCCTGGCCGGAACCATGCCTGGTACCAAGAGTTGCTCAACAAAATTTTTGTAATAGTTAGGCACTGAAGCTATTATCAATTATCTAAACAAACTGCATAATTAATCCCTTTTATAATTCATCAAGATTCTTACTAAGAAACAGCCACATAGCCTGAAAAGAGGGGAAGAGCACGGAAACCTGGTAACCAGATAAGAACCTGAAGTCTTATTAAATCAATGCTTCCCAAAAAGTGTTATGTAAAATTGTGGCCTTTGAAGCTTTTCGTTTGTTTGTTTGTTCATTTTTGCCTACATACTATCTAAAAGACTTTTGAAAAACCAGATAACCTCCACACATTTTTAGGTTAACATCTAACATTATCCTCAGAGGTTTAATTGCAAAGAACCATTGTAACTACTGAGATCTGAAAATAACATGGTTATACCATTCTTTTAAATGGCTCCGTGGATTGCGAAGATACTGAAACCACTGAATTAGACATGTTAAAAGGGTGTTTTATGATATGTGAGTTATATCTTAATTTCAAAATGTTTAACAAAAAAAGAAGAAGAAAAGAAGGCAAGTACAAGTTGGGCCTTCCTCCAAAGTTAAAATGTGTGAACATAAAGCTATTTCTGACTTTGAAATTAAATAAATTCACCTACAACTAAAAGTGAACATTTATGTTTGAATTATTTTCCCTTTTCAAATAACTGCTTTTAACAATAACATCTTTAATATTGTATATTTAGGAAGACCCATTTTTCTAAATGAGATGAAAAATGTCTTGTAATATCTTTTTGCTTATTAAAAGCTGTGACTTTTAAAAAATTGGTTCATGGAATATACAACAATTTGATACTCAAAATCATCTATTAAAAATATGAAAACGTGTCTTCTTCTATAGTCAGAAATTTTAAATTACTTCTTTTGCTTCTCGAATCATGTTTCATTCCACTTTTCTCCACAGAATTTTTATCTTGAGGTAATATGTTTATATGCTTGAAAGTCATTTACTGATCAATTTTTCATATTATTTATGGGGGAAATGTGAGTATATTTGTTGAGGTTGAGATTGAAGTTTTTCTTTGAGTCATCACTAAAAGTATATTAGTACATAATTGATCTAAACAATATAAAAATGTTCTTTTTTTGAAACATACTTATTGGAAATGGCTCGACTAGTCAGATAGATTGGGCTTTTTCTTTTTTCCCAATTAATTCATGTATGCTGAATGATTATGATTCATTACTAGAATAAAAGGAAGGGTTCACATCTCTCTTATTTCTATTTTTTCATTTTCCTAATAAAAAAACTGAGAAACTTGCTCACATAAATAAGAATGTGAGAATATTAATTCTTTGAAATTCTTCCAAGGTTTAGAAAAACTATCTTATAATACCATGCTACATCATCAAAAATTATTTCCAGTAACCAGTCAGCTGACAACTTCATTAGATCCCTCTTCAATTTTGTTGAATGCAAAGAGAAAACTGAAAACCACCTTAGAATTTGTTACCCAAACATGTCATTCACTTTTTCAACAATAAGAATAATTTCCATTAACTATATGGTGTTTTTTTTTTTTCTTTTGTATAAAAGGCTAAGATAAATTATCATGCGTGGGGGAAAAGAACTTAAATCTCACTAACCCTTTTTCAAACATATCAATTTTCAGAAAGTATACACATGGAGATTAAAAATATTAAGGTTGATTCCCTTAACACTATCCCTCTATTGACAGGCCCTTATTTGAAGGTTGTTGTTAAAAACAAAAACAAACAAACAAACAAACAAACAAAAACTCATAAATAAGGATCCTTAAATGTTTACATATTTCATAAATGTTTACATGTTTAAGGGATTCACAGTTCTCTGGTGAGGAAATCTGTTCGGTTTGTTTAAAATCAGGCTTTCTAAATCATATTTGAACACAGAACACTTTTTCCTTGCAGCAATATTTGGCAACCCACAGAATTAATATTCCATTGATATATGTTTAACACTTTGCTAGATATTGCTACTGAAAGGCTATACATATGCATATATACATATACATATACATATACATATACATATACATATACACATACACATACACATACATATGTACATATATAAAACTTTGAGAAGAAAAATGGCTTTAGAAAGTAAGGTCTTGATGTCATAAGAAAGTGAATTCCGAGAACTAAGGAATCTAAGAAA
>NW_011888791.1:6029150-6031552 GCF_000151845.1 Pteropus vampyrus | reverse complement strand
TGATTTAAATGTGAATCCTAGAGACAGGCTTATATTTAGCTTTAATATTAGTTACTATGACAACCAATGGGCTATTTAAAGTTATTAGCATTCTAGCCCATTGACTTGATAATATGAACAGAAATGACATAAAGTTGAGCAAAAGCAAATTACTTCAATGCCATATCACGTAACAATGACAGTGAAACCATGTAAGCTTAAGAAGGTTCAGAGGGTTTGAAGAAAGAGTTTAAAGGATAAATCAATCAGCAGCTCTTAGAACCTATAGCACATTATTATGTCTCCTTCTTATCATGTTCTTCAAGCTTTTTAAAATTCTAAGATCAGGATTTAAACAACACAAAGCAAAACAAAAAAGTCAAATAGAATGAACAAATTGATATTTATCCAAAATTTTCTACAACAATATGGCCCCCATCTTACTAACTACCCCCTGTTTCATCTCAAGTACACAGCCCAGAGTGAAATGTACAGTTAACTCTGGGATACCCAGTAGATTTTAACAAGAAAAAAAGTAATGCAATAAGGAAGAAAGGATCAAGTTTCATGAACTGCTGTTTGAAAGATGCATCTGCTAAAAGCAGCAAAGAATGATATACCATAAGATGTTAAAACAGATGGCCTAAGTCACAACGCTGCATCACATACGTATGGAGACTAGAACGAAAATAGCTCAAGTAATATTTTCATTAACAAGATGCCAAGTGCAGCAGCAAAAATACCTTTAGGAAGAATTGCACTTCAAAAAAATGTTTTTTCTCCTTACACTTGATGCTATTTTCTGAATTACTCTTGGTCTGTTGCATATGTTTAAGCATCTGGGTGCTCGCGGTGCTCA
Organism: Pteropus vampyrus; assembly: GCF_000151845.1. Classification (NCBI taxonomy): domain Eukaryota; kingdom Metazoa; phylum Chordata; class Mammalia; order Chiroptera; family Pteropodidae; genus Pteropus; species Pteropus vampyrus. The sequence continues at coordinate 6,030,714 of NW_011888791.1, read as the reverse complement.
GATGAAAGAAACTAACCTCTCTCCTTGAATGAGGCTTCCTTGTCTTATTAGCCTACCTGTGTGATGGGGATAAATGAGAATAAACTAAACAAGCAACTTAGCAGAGTGCTATACTGCACACTGTTGCAGAGAATTTTTTTGCACATTAAACAAGCTGAGTGGAGAATTCTCTCGTCTTTCAATTAGTTATGAAGAAAGGGAAACTCATTAACTCTGATGACAATAAATGTCAGAGAGACCTTATGATTTTTAAAGGTGATACAAAGAAATAACCTCAAAAATGTGGACATACATGTGAGCTGTGATTACTCATAGACATTTCAACTATAAAACCAGCACACAACAAGCAGATCTGAGCAGTGTATATTAAAAGACATATGAAAGACTCTCAAATCAGAAAGGAAAAGCTGAGATTTACAGAAGGATTCACTGGTATGGTCCTATCAATAAATATCACTCCCTGACATATGTGGTGGATTCATTCACCTATAAATCATACTTAGGTACTAATCTTGGGAAAGCAGCATGATGTATTGGTAAGAGCATAAATTCTAGAGCCAGACAGCCTGGGTGGAATCTCAGATCCTCTACTCTGGACAAATGATGTGACTAATCTGGTCTTCCTCTATACTTTTCTCACAAAGCTGTTCTAAACATCAAATGAGCTATTGTAGTTAAAGCCCTTAGAACAATGACCAACACATAATTTGCACGATATACTATTTTATATTCACATTATATATTATGTACAATATAATACATACATAAATATTGACAAATGAAGATAAGTGCAAACGGAAATTCTAATGTTATCCTCCCTTGCCCCATGAATTTGCTTGCACAATCCACTTAGGCCATCAATCTAAGTGATAAAAATTCAATAGGGAAAGTTTTAAATGAGGTAGAGTCAAAAGACAAAGATGATAGTCCCTGTTGAAGCACTGACCATGGGAGATCACACAAATAGGCTTAATATTTGCCCTGTCAGAACCTAGTATCTTGGACTTCGCTCTCAGAGATGAACAAAATAGACTTCAAAACTAATGCTATTATATATTGAATAATAAACCTAACTCTCTTGATTAAAATGTGGCTTTCCTTACAGCTTTCTAACGAGGAAAGAATATTCTAGTCAAAGAATGAAACTACCTCCATAGCAGTTAAATTTCTCATAATAAATTTGTAAAGAAATGATCATTCTACTTTTGAACTTAAAGCTATTGTAGGTTTTGTCAATATAAGTCAGTTTCTAAAATTCCCTGAAAAGTTTGAGTTTTTAGGCCTACTAGGCTGTGGGGCAGACCCTGGATGAAGGCAAATTCACCAGGATGCTTCTTCCATGCATGGTCTCAGCCTGTCAGCCAGGATGCAAACCAGCTGCTCAGATACCATTGCTTTAAATTTCTCTAAGTTGAATCGTAGAGAACTGACACTGTATAGTCTTGCATCTTGGACCTTAATCTATGAACCTGATTTACTTAGGTATAAGGATTCAAATTACAAAGCTTTTTTCACCCTTCATTCTTATGATCTCATCATGGTAATGGCTGAAGAAAGTAGTCAG
>NW_011888791.1:6021697-6027370 GCF_000151845.1 Pteropus vampyrus | reverse complement strand
TGTACAAAAGACTAAATGTAGTGGCCTAAACTTGACATACCTGTAGAAGTCAGTGTTTTGCTTACAGAATTACATTTAAAAAAAAAAAAAAAAACAACTGGCTGACTTATGATATGATAAAGTAGTTTTTGTAAAAACTGGCTGGACAAATCTCTGAAAACTAGAGAAATCACAATACCACCATGAGGACCAGTGATATTAATATAATCTTTTCACCTCAGAGAACTTCCATGTTGATACTGACTAAACTAATGAGACCAATCTCCTAATTGCACAGAAGTTCAATATTTTCTAATTAAGTACTTCCACATAAAGTATATAGGAATCCCAATCTCTACCCTCTGAACATTTTTACTGCTGTTATTACAACTAATGCTGTTAATAGCAAACACTATTGCTAGGCATTGGTCTACTTGTTACACATATGACCCCATTTAACCCTCAAAACCACATAGGGGAGGTACCTTTGTTTTTCCCATTTTATAGAGGGGCAAACAGGTGAGTTTAACTAGACTAAATAGCCCAAATAATACTAGAGCTAAAGCTGGAACCCGAACCCAGTTTTGCCTAACTCCCAAGCCCTGTTTTTATTCCACCATATTTATTATACCTATGTTCCTTATCTCACTTGCACTCCATTTACCCAGTTTTTAACCCATCGGTCCTAAACTCATTTCATGTTGTATAATCCTTCATCCCTTACACTTACTTAATCACTGAAACCTTTGGTCATACTTCCAAAATAGGTCTCAAATTTGTTCATCTCCACCGCCACTGCACTGGTCCAGGTCACCATCATCTCTGGCCTAGGTAACTATAAGAGTCTTCTATTTTGTCTCCTTTTGCTTCCATCTTGCTGCTATTCCCTGCTTCCCAATGCTCAATCATTTTTTTCAGCATGTAGCTAGAATAATCTTTCTAAAATTAAAGTCTGATTTAGTTAATATCTTAACTAAAATATTTCAGTGAGGGCTTAAGTCCAAAGCCCTTAGAAAAATTTCCCCAAGCTTTTTATGATCTGCTCCCTGTAATCTCTTCAGGATCTGACATTGCATCATCCCCTTTTATAGTGAGTGACCAATTTCTGATTCTCTGCAGGTGCCATGCTCTCACCAACTGGCTTTTGAACAAGGGCTTTCTTCTGCCTGAGGTGCTTATCTTCTGCTCCTACCCTCCTCAAACACTTCTATTTTGCTCTGGTTAATTATTCTACTCTCAAATTAAAAGTCACTTTCTCTTGAAAGTCTTTTTGGACTCTCGAAGTCTAGGAGAGGTATCTTGCCTTTATGCTATCCATAACTTCCCCTTTGAAAACACAACACTAATCATAATTGTTCTGCTAATTCTGTGAGGTCAGAAATTACATCTGCCTTATTTATCTCCATATACCCAAAACTGAATATAGTGGCTTAAATAGTAAAGACAATCAATAAATGTTTGTTAAATGAAATAATTTGTTCTGAGGATGAAAACAGGTTAATGATGTAGTTTTTGGAGACACTGTCCTTTCCAAGAACCTAAACACACACACACACACACACACACACACACACACACACACACACACACATAAAGACAAAGGTGCGGTAAGATGACAGAGTACAGGATATTTTGACTTCTTCTCTTTGAGCTCCCACAGCTCAAAGATTGGTGAACACAATCTTTTAATCATAATTATATTAATGTGGATATATTTTAAGTGAAAAAATATTCCTGAAAATTAAAATCACAAAAGCAATTTAATTCCTTGGAAAAATTGCCTTAAAAGATTTTAAATTCCATTAATGTTTATTTGGTTGAATATTTTCATTTGGATTCAACATTTCTTATGTTAATTACATGAAAAAGATTTGATTTAACCATTTGATTTTGTCCATATTTTTTGCCCATCAAATTTTAATTATGATTTCTGCCATTTGTCTTCTTCAGGGGTCATGTGCCTACTGATTCCAAATTTCTCGGGTAAATTTGGCAAATAAATATTTTGTCAGGGTAATTTTATTTTTCTATTATGTTCTGCAGATAATGATTTTAAGATATACATCTAATCAATGTCAATGTTTTATAGAATATTTCTAACACATACACTATTTTGAAAATCGCAGAAAACACAATCTTCCCACGGTTATTTTTTTCGTCTATAGATTTTAGACCATTAGATTTTATCTATTGTTGGCTTTATTTTGTGTGTGTTTTTTTTTTTACCAGTATTATTTATTATAAGTGATATAGATGATTAATAACATAATTTATTTTTTGAAACAAAATTTAAAGCTCTTAATATAATTTAGAGCTTTTAGTAGGTCAAAGGTATACATTCTCTGTGGTCAACATTCAGGCCAAAATGTTGTGATTTGATTAACACATATTCAATGGATGTATTGAACAACCTTCTTTCCATCTTCTTTGAATTTTAAACATCATTTTGTTTGCATGCTTAAGTACTTAGCAGGATATGACTAAAGCTTCACTTATTCACATGTCCTCAAAAACATTTTATTTCTTTATAACTTATAGGCAACTTTATCATGAGAGATTTTTAAAAATTTGATTAGAAAAAAGAACAATATTAAAGGAACAATAACTAGACTATCAGATATTTAAAGAATAGCGAGGCAGGACTGAAGCAATGGTCAGGAGTAGAATTCAGACATTTCACCCTGAAACCTGGTAATCAAAGAGAAATCAAGATGGCAAATGTTTCCAAAACCTTCACCTCTTAAACATAAACTGCTTTATTGTCAAAGTCTAGATATAATTCTGATCTCTTTGATGTAAAATGTAATAATTATTTATTTTTTAGAAATAAGGTTACAATTTAGGTTACAGTGATATCTGCCTCATGATGATCTGAGAATACTAAAATAACTCTTCTTCAAACTACATCCAAAACATTCTCAGCACTCATGAAGCATAAACTCTAAGAGTAGATAAACTATTGGCAGGGTTAGTAGGAATCATCAGAGCCAATAACAAAAATAGGAAAATCTGATTTAAACTAGTAAGTTTTAATTTTTTTTTAAGAAAAATGTTCTTAACACTGCTGGAATTACATGGTTTTCACAGAGGTCTCTGAAGCAAGGCTTACCACTGTGAGCAAAGACCTTTTCCTTAATACCTAGGTAAAATTGAGAAAGAAAGTTCTTACAGACTAAGAAAATATCCAATGGGAGACAACTTCATGCAATTAAGTAGTTGGAATTGGCTCAATTATATAATTAAGGAAAATATGCTCTAATCTTTAAGATCACTGTCTCGTACTATAAATACTAGTAGGATTTCATGGTCCCTTGCACAAATATTTTCTTCAGTTAGGCTATGTCATATTTGTTCTTACAAGAGCTATAGGCCATTTAAATAAATAATCCATTATCATCACTGACCCTGCAGGTAAAGAACATGGAAAAAGTTAATTTCCCAAGGACCAGTTTCCTTATCCAAAAATTGAAAAGAATGGACCAGACAGTTTTTACAGTATAAGCGTATAATTGACATTTCTAAATTAGAATACTGTGTGCCTTCATTGAGACGATTTAGAAACCATAATATAAAAAGCAGTAGAAATGATTCTTTCTAAGCAGCAAGTAGCATTTTTATGAAAATTCCTGAAACACTATAAATAAGTGTTTTTTTTTTTAAAGAAAGTCAGATAATTGCAAGATACAGAACATAAATGTTTCACTGTTGCCTGCTTTATTAAAATGTCAGTTAAATATGTAAGGGACTCTAGAATTATTAATGCTGTGGGCTCTTGCTCAGGGAATTATGCTTTTCTGAGATTTCAACATAAAATTCTCAAGTTTGTGACTCTGTGAGTACTCAGATGAGAACATTTAATAGGATTAAGCAAGTGATAAAGGCTTATCTACATAGGCACTTGTGAGGGGCTTTTCTCACCTATAAATTTAGGTTCTTTCAACATAACAACAAAAAGACTGATGGAATGAGGTCTGGAAAAACACCAATATTTTTTACCCTTGCAACCTATTACATCAGCCAGCATTTCCCTGTAGTTGTGATTATTACATTATGACTTGATTACTAACTATTACTGCCACAGTTGGAAAAGTAAAAACGCAGCATGGGGCCATTTCCATTAAAGGATATGAAATTCCATAACAAGCTCTGGGGCTGCATAGCTGCTGTGGGGTTGAACTCAGAAGTGCATAAGTATCTACTTAAGATGCTGTTTGAAGAAGCACCCTAACTTACATCATGATTTCATTTAGTTTGAACTGTACCATGGATTTTTCCATTAAGCAATATTAGACACTTAACACTATTGAGGTTATTCATGCCCTAAAAAAAGGGCAACATAATTTTTTTTTCTACTCTCTATCCAGAGTACCAGAATTTTCTATTGCATGTACATTCAATCCTGACTTTGTCTAATAGAAGAGACCAAGTGGTTACGTAAGCTAGAGAACGTCAGTCATGCTGAAGTGGCATAACTGAGAAGAGAAGCATTAATATTCATGTTGTAATATAGGCATATGCCATTTAGGAAATCAGAAAGAAAAGGACTTTAGTTGCTATAATATAATAGGCCCAGAAAATAAAGATTCAGCTATATTTAAAGCATATAGATTAATGCTAATGGGGAAAGGAATTATGATACCATTTTACATCTATTCTTGTGTATGCGTCACTCAAATGACAAGGTAGCCTGGGATGAGAACTGAGGTATGATGAAGTTCTTTTCAGTATTTTTAGGACAAAGTCTAGTGGCGGAAAAGTGCCAAACTACTTAAATCACAGAAGAATGATTATCACTGCAAGAAAATTGCATATTATATATTTTTAAAACTACAAATTGTTATATATTCAATTATGTTTGGGAAAGATTGCATTTATGTGTGTATGTAAGGGTTGTGTGTCTGTGTTGGGTATGTATTTATGTGAATATACATCCAAAATAATAGAAATATCTAGGAAAGATATGATACTTGATTTAATTTTTACAACCACAAAGATTTCTTTACTCACGTGATTTTCTCCACTATAATCTTGTGGAGAAAAATCTATATTTAGGCAGGATTAAAGCTAGCAGGTTTCTTGTGGTAAATAGGAAGTTACTCTTCTTCTTCTGTCTTATTTGGCCATTTTCTTTCCTGTATAGAATTCCTCACTTTAGACGTAAAGGTGTATCCTCTGACAGTAGCCAGTGCAAGTTTTTGGATCCTTACTACCAGAGAGAGAAACTTAAAAATTGTTCCCAAACCTCAATATCTACACTACTAATCTTCTCTTTCCCCCAAAGGCTTGGCTCTACTCCTCTCAAACATCACTCCAGTAATATTAGCAATATCTTCACCTCTAAATTCCTTCCTTCCTTTTATTTTAAAATTTTTAAATACACTTAAAAAACACCAGTGTAAGTCTGCCCCATCTACCAGTTTTGAAAATGTTATGTTTAGAAAATATCTACAAAAATGCAGAAAATTCTATGAGCAAGTTTGTCAGTTTATGATCTAAAAGTGTGTGTGTGTGTGTGTGTGTGTGTGTGTGTGTGTGTGTGTGTGTGTGTGTGTTAAATGATAGAATAAACAAGGGAGAAGGCAATATGGAGATGGAAGCCGACATCAGAGTGATGCAACTATAAGCCAAGATGCTGGCACTACCAGAAGCAGGAAGGAGCACGGAAGAATTCTTCCTTAGATCCTTCAGAGAGGG
>NW_011888791.1:6016318-6020689 GCF_000151845.1 Pteropus vampyrus | reverse complement strand
CACACTTACTGAGTTGCAGTATACCGAAAATCATTGTTTGTTAATTTGTGTTCCTATTTTGCTAGTTTGTGCACTCCGGTTTTTATAATCTAGATCTTTATGAGAACAACACTTTGTTTTTCCCTTATAAACTATTATTTCATTAAGACACACCCAAGCCAAAACTTGAAAAGTCAAACAAAAATGCTTAGCATTTTTTTCTCAGTAAGTATAAATAAGAAATATAGTAGATGTTAAAATGAAAATTAAGGAAATAAGAGAGAAGAAAGAGAAAAGTAATAGCTAATTAAAATATCAATCATTAATATTCGTTGAATCCTAACTACAAGCCACGCACTGCTAAGGGCTTTATATGGACTGTATCACTTAGTAATCACACAATCCCATGAGGAAGACAGCACAATTATCTCTATTGCATAGATGAAGAAATTAAGGTAGAATCTAAAGGCCTTGTGAAGATTTCATTGTGGGTGCATAGCATAGCTACAATAGATGCTACAATAGAAGAAGAAAAAAAGAAAGAAAGAGTAAGATAGAGATTGAAATCGAGATGAAGATAATAAGAATAAGTGGATGGACACTGTTTACTCCCTTTATCCACTCCCAAACTCACATTCAGGTTATAAGCAATTCCCATGCCAGTTGTTACTCCACTCCTTTCTCTGTTTTCCAATTGGAGGTTTTAACAAAAACAACAAAAGAATAAAAATCATTTTACTATAGAAATAACCTTGAATTTTCTTTTTTAAAGTGAATTATTTGCAAAAATTGGCACTCATCACAAATTTCATGCAACCCATTTCATAGATGTTTGCGTCACCCCAGTATATCACTGATCTAACCTATTAATTAATGCCTTTCTATAAAAACATAGTCTATATAAAACAATATACCACATGAGGTAGGTTCCTGTGTTTGCTAATCAGTTACAAAATGCCATTAACTTAGTTTAGTTCAAGGTAATTGGTTTCTATAAAAAATATAATTCCCCAGGTGCAGGGAGATGCATAGACCTACTTTCTACCTAACTAAGACAGTGATTTTACTCTAAGGAGCCTTAAGCAATCTTTGAAGGTTTCCCAAGGGATTACTGTGGCTAGAAGTTGGGTCTCGTGGCCCTCTTTTCCAGTTCCTAATAAGAATACCTATTCTATTCTATTCTTATGATTTATAAACTGGATTTTAAATAAGATTTTGGTTAAGAAAAAGAGTTCAGTCTTAAAAATCTTAAAAATAGCTGAGGAAAGGGACTTCCTAATTTCTTCGAGAATACTTCTGAATATAAAAACAATTTATAATTGTGACTTAAAGCTGTCTTCAAAACTCATATCAAATTATAGTCTGATGATATTAATGAAACTAGGATGACAGTGAAAGCTTTTAATAAAACTGTATAGTAGTATTTGACTAACAAAGTTTTAGTGATTCAATCCACCTCTTTCACTCAAGTATATTGAGGCAAGAAAAAGTCAGAGCAAAATAATAATGTTTGAAGAGCTTATGGTAGTTAATAAAATATAAAATAATCATAAAGTTTTTTAAATTTGTAAGATCCATATTATGAGAAGAAAGTAAATGAGTCTGATCTGATTTGTCTTTCATAAAAGCATGATATAAATGGCCCAGTATATTCTGTCACTTTTTGTACGTAAAATTGATTATCTGCTCTTGTAACTTGTCTTTATGATCCACAATTTCAAGCAAAACCTTTCCTCCACAAACAAACAAACAACAAAAAGAGTATTGCACATGGCATTTTCTAACACTTGGGAAATTTTTTCTGTCTATAAATATTTCAAAATTGCTTTTAATATTATACAATTTTGAAATAGCTTCAAAAAGCTGTGCGAATGTTAAGGAATAACAGTTAAATTCAGTTGTTTGCTTTCTGTATATGAGGAACTATCCTAGACTCTGGTATATAATAATAATAATTGATAATTAACAAAAGATGAAAAGGAGAGAGAGGGAAAAGAATTCATCTCTGATATTGAGGAACTTTTACTTTACTGGTAAAGACAGCCATATGAGCAATTTTAATGTAATATGACTATTAACATAAATATATACACCAACAACCAAAAAAAAAAGTGGGGGTAATGAGTTCAAATTCAGGTTTCAAGAACATTTTTCTGTAGGCCACATTTAAGCTTAGGGTCTTTAAATAAAATAGCTTTATTGAGGTATAATTGACATACCATATATAATCCACTTATTTAAAGTTCACATTTAATATATTTTCATGGTCGTGTGACCAATCACCAAAATAAAATTTTAGAACAATTTGGTCTCCTCTAAAAAAAACCTGTAGTCCTTAGCTGTTACTCATCATCTTCCCCCATCACCTTTCACTTCCTCCCCACCAAGTATCTACTAATCTACTTTCTGTCTCTATAGATTTGCCTGTTCTGGAAATTCTATATAAATGAAAGAACATACTATACGATCTTTTGTAACTGACTTCTTTCCTTAGCATAGTGTTTTCTATGTTCATTCTGTTGAATATAGCATGCACTATAACCTTATTTATTTTTATTGCTGAATAAATTTCCCTTGTATAGATATGCTATATTTTATTTGTCCATTCATCAGTTGATGGCTATTTGGGGTGTTTCCACTTTGGGGCTATTCTAACTAATACTTTGAGATTTGTACCATTTCTGTGTACAAATTTTCGTGCGAACATGTTTTTATTTTTTAAGTATATACCTAAGAATGAAATTACTGGATCATATGGTAACTCTATGTTTAATTTTTTTGAGGAATCGCCAAACTGTTTTCCAAGGTGACCGCACCATTTTACATTCCCACTGGCAATGTAGCAGGGTTCCAATTTCTCAACGTCCTCATCAACACTTGTTATTGTTCTTCTTTTCGTTTATCATCAACTTAGTAGTTATGAAATGGTATATCACTATAGTTTTGATTTGCATTTTCCTAATGACTAAAGATGAGCATCTATCTCATATGCACATTGGCTACTTGTATAAGTTCTTTGGAGAACTATCTATTCAGATTTTTTACCCATTTATTAATTTCTTTTGTCTTTTTATTATTGAGCCATAAAAGTTATGTATATATTCTGTATACAAGTTCCTGATCAGATATATAGTTTGCAAATATTTTCTTCTATTCTGTAGGTTGTCACTTCATTTTCTTAGACTTGCTGCGCAGAAGTTTATAATTTTGATGTAGTCCAGTTGATCTATTTCATTGTTATTGTTGCTATTGCTTGTGTTTTTGATGTCATATCCAAGAAAACATCTCAGCTTAGGTTTTAGATGACGAATAAGACAGACCAAATTAAGAAGCTCATTCCAAGAAGAGGTATTAGAACAAGCAATGGCATGGATGCATGATACACTGTGAAATCCTCTTCTGTTTGTTTAAAACAGGGGAGATCCCCACAGAACCACACCTAGTAACTTTGGCATATCATCATACCAGTTCTATGATGTACAATGTAGTTCTCAGAAAGGCGTTATCAATACTATCATATTGCTAGCTGCAGTTTATGCTCAGTTAAAGGAATGCATGTGTTAAAAGAAGGTCCACATAACGTAGATGTTTTTTTTTTTTTAAATCTATCTTCTAAATAATTTTTTGAAATTTCTGTCCCCTAATTTGGAGGTCCTGAAGCAAAGTCCAGTTTATATATCCTAGCTACTAGTCTGGATTCCAAACTATATCAAGGATACTGTCAATCTTAAGAGCTTACTCTAATACTAATTCTATGAAAAAAATGATAGGAAAGAAATCTGATCTTCTGAACCCAATAGCATTTTATTTTTACTGCTCTTATAGCTTCGATCACAATCCTCCTTATCTTAACCTATGATTAGAGTCTAAGCTCCTTGAAATTCCCTACCACGTCTATTTTCCATTCATTTACTTAACAAATATATATTTATCAGGCCTAGGTCACTGTGTGTAGGATACAAGGCTAGACTGAAAGCCACAAGGATCAGAAAAAGTGAGTTACAACCTACACTGCAGAGGTTTCCTTCTGGATCAGGCTGATACCTCCCTCTAAGGGCCTGACACCATGTCCTCATGTTTCTTCCTTCTCTGCTCTGCCCTGCTTCCCCACTCCTTTATCAGTCTCCCCTGTGAGCACTTCCTTAGCAAATCACTTACACACCAGTCTTCAACTCAGGAACTGCCTTCAGGGAACTTGATCTAAAACACTATGATAGAAGGTAAACAACAAAAATGATATGCAAGGAGAATAAACAATGAACAAGATGGACTTACATCTTTTGAGGAAGCCAGACTTACACAACTAGCAGATTTGGACCATTTTATCACCTTGATTTGACTAGCACTGCACTAGTAGATACTCCATATATATATGTGTTGGGTTAAAAATTA
>NW_011888791.1:6013011-6015163 GCF_000151845.1 Pteropus vampyrus | reverse complement strand
GGAGGTCATATTAAAATATGATTTTTTTTTCTTTTTCTAATCCTCACCAACCTTTTGAAAATACTATTTGGTTTTTGTTATGGAAGTTAAAATATGCACATGTACACAGTTCCAAAGAAACAAACATATACTGTTAAAAATAAATATCTTCTCCTCCTATGCACTGTCTCCCAGATATCCCGCTTAAGGTAGTACACAGTATTATTAGTTTTTCATATGTTCTTTCGGGGCTATTCCATGAATTTTTCAGACAAATGCTAGCGCTCTTTTTCCACTTGTCCTCCTTCACCCTTCTCCACTACCCATTTAACAATATATCTCCGGGACAGTTTGAAATCAGAAAATACAAAAAGACTTTATTCTTTTTAATAACTGTATAGTATTCTATTGCATGATTATTTTTGTTTTTTGTTTGATCTAGTTTTCTACTATTTCACACTTAGGTTGTTTTCATCTTTACTATAAAAATATTTCAGTGAAAATCCTTGATACTCATAGATGTATGTAATATATATTAAGACATATGTGAGTATGTCTGTAAGATGAATATATTGAAATAAAATTGCTATCAAACTCTAAGTGCATTATGTTTAATTACACTTTCAAAATGACAAAAAATTAACAATTTATGTTCCCACCAATAATATATAAAATTGTCAATTTCTTCAGATACTTGTAGATAGTGTATCATCAACTGCTTTTTATCTCTGTCAATTTAACAATTTTTTTTAAAAATCTTCATTTTCAATTTTCATCAAGTTAATTGTATACGTGTCAGACTTAGCTAATTTTGTTCCATTTAAGTGACATTTGTTTCTTTTTCTACCCACTCACATTCTTCGATCATGCTTCTCTTGGGCTGTGGTACTTGTTCTTATGTATATTGTGCTTTTCTTTTGTTGAAAACATTAACTTTGGGATATGAACTGTAAATATTTTCTCTTTTTTTTGTAATTTCTTTTTTTATGTTTGTTTTTCATTTAATTTAGGAATTTTTTCCAGACTTATTTTGTGTTATGGTTGTTGTTGTTGATGTTGTTGTTATTTAGTGCATCCAAACATACCAGTGTTTAATAAAACACTAGTGTTTAATAAAACACTAGTATGTTTGGATGCACTAAATAATAACAACATCAACAACAACAACAGGCTGCTTCAAGTTTTCATAGCAGCCTTAAAAAGACTTCCCTACTATGAGATTTTTTAAAAAATACATTTTTCCTAGTATTTTTGTTTGTTAATGTTTAACTCTTAGATTTTTTCAGAACACACACACACATTTTTATTCTTCTTGTTTTAATTTATATGATATGGTTTATGTCGCATCCTAGAGATGGCATTACCAGATAACTGGTCCTGGTATTTAATTACTAGTAATAAAAAGAACTAAGGGAACAATATTTCTAAATTCAAAGTCGTAGTTCTTTCCTTAAAGATATTTTCAGAATTCTGCTATCTAGTTACCAAAACAAAAAAGCAAGTTAATTCTTGTGTATAATTCATTAAATAGTATAAAATCCATTTTACGGTGGATATAACAGAAAATTATCATGTTTAAGGTTAAAAAAATTATGACTTTTACTGAGATTAAAAATAATATTTTCTCAACAAGATATAAAAATATATATCTCCACTCCCATATTTATTGCAGCATTATTCACAGTAGCCAAGGTATGAAAATAACGTGTCTATCAAAGGATGAATAGATATAGAAGGTGTGACATACATATACAATGAAATACTAGTCCGTCATGAGAAAGAAGAAAATCTTGCCATTTATTGCATTGTGGATGAGCTTTGAGGGCATTAGGCTAAGAGAGATAACTTAGATAGAGAAAAGACAAACACTGTATGATCTTGCTAATATGTGGAGTCAAAAAAAGCCAAAGTTGTAGAAAGAAAGCATAGAATGTGATTACCAGGGGTGCAGAGTGGGGGAATTAGGAATATGATGTTAAAGGGTACAAACTAGCAACTAGAAGATAAATAAATTCTGGAGATCTAATGTACAGTATAATATTTATAGTCAAGAATACTGTATTATATATTTCAAAGTTGATAAAAGACTGAAAATTAAATGTTCTCGCCACAAAAAAAAAGTGATAATTATATGACCTGATAGAGGAATTAGCTAATGCTATGGATGTAATCA
>NW_011888791.1:6010468-6012961 GCF_000151845.1 Pteropus vampyrus | reverse complement strand
GTGAGCACTTCCTTAGCAAATCACTTACACACCAGTCTTCAACTCAGGAACTGCCTTCAGGGAACTTGATCTAAAACACTATGATAGAAGGTAAACAACAAAAATGATATGCAAGGAGAATAAACAATGAACAAGATGGACTTACATCTTTTGAGGAAGCCAGACTTACACAACTAGCAGATTTGGACCATTTTATCACCTTGATTTGACTAGCACTGCACTAGTAGATACTCCATATATATATGTGTTGGGTTAAAAATTACAAATAATTAAGCTAACCAACAATATAAAACATGTATATCCATTGACTAATTTCTTTGCTTTTGATTGGGCAATATTGACCTAAGAGAGATTTCAGAGAAGAAAGCTATGTAATTACAGATACTTTGGTTAATATTATATATTTGAAAATTGGATGTACTAATTAGGGGATAGTATGTAGGTCACTTGGACCTAATCTGCCAGAACTATGAAATGTTTCTCCAAGAGAAATGAGAGGAGCAAGAGACACAGTGGGTAGGACTAAGATGAATTAAAAGCTCAAGAAGGCTAGATTGTTCATGCTCCCTTTTTGAATGTCTCGTCAACAGGAATCGATGTCTTAAACACGCTGACAATCCTATCCCTCCAGTTTTCCTGGAAATGCTGATAACTATGAACCTCACCCTGAATAAGTAATTCCTCTGTATTTATGATACTTTGTAATAAAGCGAACAGAAATTGCCTAAGACTGGCCAGGAGATGACGTGAGGATGAAGAAAAGGACAGGCAGGAGGAGGACTATAGGCAGCAGCCAGCAGATGGAGAAAGCAGGAAGAGGGAAGGAAAGTAGCTAGTAGATGGGGGTAAAGGATAGGGAAGGGAAAGAAAAACCTCTCAGGTTTAAAATCTACGTGACTAGAAGAATGAACATGAAAAACCAGAGAAGTGGCTACAATAACAAGGAGTGAATTTAATATGTAAAATAACAGTAGTAATAATGAAAATATGACTTGGAAGATATTTTGATAATGCCAGAACGGATACTGTAAGGCTGGCAGGCAGTGGTGTTGGGAAACACTGCCCCCCAGAGGTTCTTCTGTGTACTCATAGAGACCAGCTTCCATCACAAACTTAACAGGAACCTGGCAACAGACTCAGATTTGCTAAGCATCCAGGATATGCAGTGAAATTTCAAATTGGGCCTCAAACTCTGGTCCAGTCATCTAAATACCTGAAATAAATAGTGAGCTTACTAAGGGAGGTCATATTAAAATATGATTTTTTTTTCTTTTTCTAATCCTCACCAACCTTTTGAAAATACTATTTGGTTTTTGTTATGGAAGTTAAAATATGCACATGTACACAGTTCCAAAGAAACAAACATATACTGTTAAAAATAAATATCTTCTCCTCCTATGCACTGTCTCCCAGATATCCCGCTTAAGGTAGTACACAGTATTATTAGTTTTTCATATGTTCTTTCGGGGCTATTCCATGAATTTTTCAGACAAATGCTAGCGCTCTTTTTCCACTTGTCCTCCTTCACCCTTCTCCACTACCCATTTAACAATATATCTCCGGGACAGTTTGAAATCAGAAAATACAAAAAGACTTTATTCTTTTTAATAACTGTATAGTATTCTATTGCATGATTATTTTTGTTTTTTGTTTGATCTAGTTTTCTACTATTTCACACTTAGGTTGTTTTCATCTTTACTATAAAAATATTTCAGTGAAAATCCTTGATACTCATAGATGTATGTAATATATATTAAGACATATGTGAGTATGTCTGTAAGATGAATATATTGAAATAAAATTGCTATCAAACTCTAAGTGCATTATGTTTAATTACACTTTCAAAATGACAAAAAATTAACAATTTATGTTCCCACCAATAATATATAAAATTGTCAATTTCTTCAGATACTTGTAGATAGTGTATCATCAACTGCTTTTTATCTCTGTCAATTTAACAATTTTTTTTAAAAATCTTCATTTTCAATTTTCATCAAGTTAATTGTATACGTGTCAGACTTAGCTAATTTTGTTCCATTTAAGTGACATTTGTTTCTTTTTCTACCCACTCACATTCTTCGATCATGCTTCTCTTGGGCTGTGGTACTTGTTCTTATGTATATTGTGCTTTTCTTTTGTTGAAAACATTAACTTTGGAATATGAACTGTAAATATTTTCTCTTTTTTTTGTAATTTCTTTTTTTATGTTTGTTTTTCATTTAATTTAGGAATTTTTTCCAGACTTATTTTGTGTTATGGTTGTTGTTGTTGATGTTGTTGTTATTTAGTGCATCCAAACATACCAGTGTTTAATAAAACACTAGTGTTTAATAAAACACTAGTATGTTTGGATGCACTAAATAATAACAACATCAACAACAACAACAGGCTGCTTCAAGTTTTCATAGCAGCCTTAAAAAGACTTCCCTACTATGAGATTTTTTAAAAAATACATTTTTCCTAGTATTTTTGTTTGTTAATGTTTAACTCTTA
>NW_011888791.1:6005700-6008433 GCF_000151845.1 Pteropus vampyrus | reverse complement strand
ATCTCTATCAGACAGTACAATAAAAAACATTTCATTGACAGATCTAGAAGGTATTATGCTGAGTGAAATACTTCAGACAGAGAAAGATAAATACCATATGATTCCACTTATATGCAAAATCTAAGGAACAAAAAGAACAAACTAAATGTAAACAGACTCACAGATACAGAGGGCAAACTGGTGACTGTCAGAGGGAGGGTGTTGGGGGCTGGGTGGAAAAATGAAGGCGTGAAGAAATACAAATGAGTAGTTACAAAATAGTCATGGCAATATAGAATACAGCATAGGGCAGAGGTCCCCAACCTCTGGGCTGTGGACCGGTACCCGTCCATGGTCTGTTAGAAACCAGGCCACACAGCAGGAGATGTGTGGCAGGCAAGCCAGCGAAGCTTCAACTATATTTGCAGCCGCTCCCCAGTGCTAGCATCACCACCTCAGCTCCACCCCAGATCATCAGGCATCAGATTCTCATAGGAGCACCAGTCCCTAGTGCCAAAAAGGTTGGGGACTGCTGGCTTAAGGAATATAGTCAATAGTATTGTAATGGCTATGTGTAGAGCCCGATGGATGCAAGAGAAATTGAGGCAGTCGTTTCATAAACTGTATAAATATCAAACCAATGTATACCTGAAACTAATATAAAATAAAAATTTTAAAAACATAACCATTTATTATACCTTGTAATATTTAAAAAAATCCTTAATATAATATATATTAACCAGATTATGTTCAGTATTTCACAAATGTTTCAAAATGTCCTTTCAAATGTATATTTATTTTTCAGTCAGAATCTGGAAAAAGTTTATCCATTGAATAAATATGACATGACCTTAAAGTGTCTTAACCTGTAGCATTTCCCTCTCTCCCTCTACTCTATAGTATCTACTAGATGGATTAGCAGACATTTGGTCCTGTTCAAAACATCCACAGGGACATATGATCCATGCCAAAAGGTCCTTGATATTTGGTCCTGTACCAAAACATCCACAGAGATATTTGGTTTATGCTGACCCATCTACTCGACCCTGTCTGCCGTGACCAAGTAGGACAGCGAAGCAAGAATGGTTATTATTTGCAATACAGCTACAATTATTGGACTGAGAAAACATGATAGTATTTTTTATATATTAATCCTATAATCCTAAAGTATAAACAAATGTTACAGGGTATTTGAATTTTCTACGTGTGAACATTTTGTTCAGGACCAAAACACAAGGACCTTTTGCCATGGCCCATATGTTTCCATGGACTTTTTGGATAGGACTAAATGTCTGGCAAGGACTAGGCAATTTGTCCTGTACATTTTCCTATATTCTTTATTTAGGTGATTGCATCCTGGTGCCACTTAACATTGTTCTCTAACCCCATATTTCCTAGAAATTGCCAATTAGTTCTAGAGGCTTCATTTTTTAAATTTATTTGGGAACAGAGCAAGAATAATTCATAGATGGTACTGTGTACTTCCTAGTATTTCTCATCAAGAAGCAAATAATATCTGTTTTTTCCATTTTTTGTTAGGTTAGGAGTGATAAGAGTGTCTAAGTGTTGTCATACTGATCCATCTGCATATTTTACCTATGATTTTAGCAGTCATTGATTATCCTGCCTAGATCCATTATTTTTGGAGGGGGTTGCAAAATGGTGATTTTTGAATGCTATACTTTTTTCAGCATATATTAGCTGATATTCATCTCTAAAAAAGACGTTTTCTTTAACGATATACAATTTGTATAGAAAATACTAGACTATTATTGATTTAAAAAACATGAGTGTCTTAGCAAATTCTAAATGTGAACATTAAGTTTTTTTTTGTTTCATTATTCCATTTTGCTGTTGTTTTGGTGGGCTGGTATCATCATATACCAATAGATTTTTATATTTTTGACATTAATACAGTTATTTTTGGATTCGAACAGTTTTTTCTTTGACCAGTGGAAGCCCTTTCCGGTTGGCTTTTGTGTTCTTTGGAAATGACTCTAAGTCATCTTTGATTGTTTCCTTGTTTTAGGACAGAATAAAATCTAGGCTCACCTTGTATTGTTTCCTGCCTCAAGACTCGAATCAGCTATTCTTGCAAGGAGATCTGGTCTAATTTATTGAGAAATTACAATTAGAGATCAAAATCCAGGTGCTATAAGTATTCTTTGCCACATTATTTCTAGGACATTTTATTAGACTAAGGTAAGAAATGCATACATTTCAGAAAGAGAAAAATAAATTGTGAATTTATATTGCTATTTCCAACTAGAGATTAAAATTACAAAGTTTTCATTTAAATTGTCTGAGCGTATACTTACACATCTTTTCTATTATATTTCTTAACCTTATTGTATTAATTTCTTATTGCTGCTATAACAAAATAGGCTAAGTTTAGAGGCTAAAAATCACACAAATTTATTATCTTACAGCTCCAGAGGTCAAAAGTCTAAAATGTGTTCCCAAAGCTGTATTACTTTGGAGTTTCCAGGAAGGAGAGTTATTTGTTTGTTCATTTTTCTCCCCAGCTTCTTGTAACTGCCTACATCCTTTGGATTTTGGCTACCTTTCTCTATTTTCAAAGCAACATATCATCTCTCTTTTCCGATCTCCTGCTTCCCTGTTATAAGGGCCTGTGTGATTACATGGAGCCCATCCAGATGATCCAGGGTAATTTTTGATTTCAAGGTCTTTAACTTTATCATATCTGCAAAATTCCTTTTGCCACATACGATAACATTCCTAGATTCTAGAGAC
>NW_011888791.1:5957860-6004110 GCF_000151845.1 Pteropus vampyrus | reverse complement strand
AAAAAAAAAAAAGGCAGTGTCCATTCCATAACTCTTATAAAATAATTAAATATCTAAGACCCATGGATGCCTGGGGTCTAAGGTTAATTCTGGTAACACATAAGAGCATCTCTGGGGATTTTCTGGAGCGCATCACCATATGAATACATTAAATGAATGACCCTCAAACTTTAAAATACTTCAGATTTATCCAGAAGACTTATTTAGACATATATTGCTGTGTCTCATCCCTGCAGTTTCTGATTCAGTGAATCTGGCTTGGGACACAAGAATTTGTGTTTTTAACAAGTTCCCAGGTGATGCTGCTTTTTGTTTCAGGGACCATAATTTAAGCCAGATGAGCCATGCCAAAAATAGCTGACGATAATAAAATCTGATTAAAGTAATGATCAAGTAAGATTGTTTTCAGGCTTCTATGCTGAAAAGTATGAAATTCCTAAAAAATGGGAGAAAATGGGTATAAATGTTGAGAAACAGAGTGGTAGAATGAAAAGAGTATTGAGGTCAGCAGTCTGACAGCCACCTAGTAATCTAGTCTCTGTCCCCAGCGATCTGAGTAGCCTTGTCTGAGTCATTTATTGTCTCAAGCCTGAGTCTGTGCATGTGTGAATTGCAAAAGAAAGAATAAGATATATTCAAAGTTTCATTAGAGTTTTAAGATTCTAATATAATACAATACAGTCACTCATCCAAAAGAAATTAGAAATATAGGAACCCGATTGTCCTCAGAGAGGGCAGTTATAATTAATTAAGCACAACTCAGAATAGAGATGTGCAAAGTCAGCATAATGAAGGCAAATTGTTAACGCATCTCTGGGACCTGAATATAATGTAATTGAATGCATTAATATTCATATATCTAAAGAAAAATGTGCCAATCAAAATAGAAATCGGTCAGCATTGGGAATGGAAAAATAAGCTCTCAGGAAGACAAATTGGCAAGTTTTACCTATTCAGAAACTATCCGAGAGTGTATTTACTTACTATTGGACTCCAGCCCTATGGTTTCCTACCCCATAATAGATGAGATGGCCTTTGGCTACCTCATTTAAAAATCCTCATTCACCAAGATGACTTTTGTTTGGCTTCTCGATTGGCTTGCCTACTGTGTGAGTGATCCTGTTAGACCAAAGAAATGTCCAATTAATTTTCCATTGCTGGTTTAAACATTGGCATTTTGATCATCATTTTGCTTTATCTTTAGCTTACATACACTGACTTACAAGTGGAACAATCTGCAGAAATCCGCAATTGCATTTCTCATTATAAATGCCTAACCTGATTTTTGCATTGTTTGTATGTGTATCAGCCTGTATGAGTTTGGGAAATGCAAACTAACCCCTAATCTACTTTCATTATACTACCAAAATCAGGTTTATGAACCTGAAAAAATGAGTATTAGAACCCGAAGTGGCCTTATTTATCAAAGTAAATATCCCTTTGTGGATGACTGCCTAGAAAGCAGAGCCAGCATTCCTCAGGTGGAGGCTGCTTGTCAATTTGCCCATAAATTCATTCTTTAAAACTGCTTTTTGCTCAGCCCTGTATCACTGGGTGGGACTAAACACTTGCAGACAACGTTTCCTAGACTTTCCTTGGTTTCAACCAATGAATTGGCACTGGCATGAAACTGAATTACAGAAGAAAAGGAAAAGCCAAGTATTTCTCCCTTTTCTCAGCCTGGCTAACACCAGTGTAACTTATTTTCTGCATTACGTTACCTCAGTTTTCAAATTAGAGTTTTAAATAATTAGAATGGTTTCTATTTTCCTTGCCCAACCCTGATCACCATGTGTCAAAAGAGTAACTATCTGTTCAAAAAGTATTAAGTATGGACACACACACACACACACACACACACACACACACATATTTGTAATAAAATTATATAAACTACTAAATATTTTGGTCTGTATTTTTTTGGTAAATGATACTAGGCAACCATGTTAAGTTTCACAAGCCAAGTGTGTGACTTATTGTGATTGTCAAAGAATCGTCAGAGAGAGTCAAAATCTCAAGTAGATAAATGGTTAGAAAGGCAATTGTAGACTTAGATTGTGTATTAGACATTGTGTATGTCTAACGACAAACTAAATGTAGTTTTCAGTTTAATCTATAAACACATCAAATCACTAGCGAGCTAGTCTAGAATGTTTAGCAATACTCATACTGATAAGCGTGACATTACAGGATGTCACTGCAATATTGGAGCATTTACCAATTTTGTTAACTAACATATTGGCCAACGTAGTGTGCCTGGTCCAGGCAAAAGAAAGATCCAAAGATATGTGAGAAAAGCACCCATGGATCACTGATCCTGTTTTATGCATCCAAATTTCCTGTCTTGTGAAGGAACTAACTCTACCTCTGGGTGTTCTGTTTGCACCACATGAACAGTGGAGGCTATGCTCCTTCAGAGGCTTCTAGCAAAATTAACTAGGGCTAGTTGGCAATATAAACTTGAATGTGTCTTAGCATGTACTTTTTCAAATTCTATCTACTTTCTGTTGATAGTGTTTTTTCCCTTTTCTGACGAAAATCAGGAAAATTATCATATATATTACTTACACATAGAATTATGGTTTTATAGTTTGATTTTAAGCAACACATTCCACCAATGAGTTACCAGATTTTTGTCTGATACTTTGTAAATATGTTCCAGTCATTTAAGAACCCAAAGTTGCACTGTTACGTCTGTAATTAAAAATGTATACCATTGTCAAAAGAAGCATGGAGGTTTTAAAGTTGAATCTTCTCTGACCTAAGGGCTTTAATAGCTTCATATCATTGAGTCTCATTCCCCATGTGCCTTGAAATCCTTGCTGGGTAGTAAAATGAGAAGACACATTAAGTCTTTGAGACCACCAAGGGAAAATTTAATGAATTCCTGCAGACACTGAGGTATTTGGCTTCCAACAGTGCCTACATGAGTAAATCTGAGGATTTCCTTAAATGATTAATTCTAAGAAATAAGTGACATAGGCACAGGCAAATACAATTTAGGATTTTAGAAAAGGAACAAAATTCAATAAATATTGAACAATTAACCTAAAGTGATAATTCATGCCATGTTCACTCATTCAATATATAATAGAGACCCTCTATATATAAAGATTTTTTTGTTTATGGTCTCACATATTTTGTCCTACAAAGCAGAACATTTGGGGGAATTGAGATAGGATAACATTAAGTATACCAGAACAATAGCCATAAACCAAGACTGTCCCAGACAAATTGTGACATATGTTCATTCTAACATGATAGAAAATGGGAATGCAAAACCCAGGCCTTTGTTTTCTAGAAGTTTACAGTCCACTGAGAAAGACAGAAATAAAAAATATATATATATATATATATATGATTGTTTTATTATTTCTATTATCATTATTATTCAAGATATTTTTGTCCTCCCTTGTATGATTTTAATTGATCATTAAAGAACCTTTCCATATAATCACTATTACTCTTGTCATTTTTATACATGAGGAAAGCAAGAGAAAGAGAGGTTAAATAAATTACCCACATTCACAGGGCTAGAAAGTGGAGAAAGGTAGAATTCGAAACCATGCAGTTTGACTTCAGAGCCTAAAATCTCTCACTCTCCAGAGCAGCATCCTATGGTATATTATGGTAAGAAATGGCCAGGTATTCTGGGACCACATAAAAAGGGTACATAAGCAAGCCCTTTTGACCAAGCAGAGCTTTCAGGAAGAGGTGACAAGCCACTTAGTAGCCTAGAGGAAGGGTTGTGGACTTGTGGAAGGAGCAATAAATATAAAATCTTCCTTTAAGATTAATAAGGCATGGCAATCATTACATATATACACATACATATATAATAATGTGCCATTTAAATGCAGCCCCAAAACATTCTCAGTGAAAGTATAAACTATCTAATATAAAAGAACAGATAACATATGTTATGAGTTGAATTGTGTGCTCCCCAAATATAAGCTGAAGTCTTAATTCTCCATACCTCAGAATGTGACCTTATTTGTAAATAAGGTCATTGCAGATGTAATTAGTTAAGATGAGGTCATACTGGAGTAGGCGGGCCTGTAATCCAACATGACTACTGTCCTTATAAGAGGAAAATGCCATTCGAAGACACACACACACACACACACACACACACACACACACACACACACACACACACACAAATGACAACAAAGGCACAGCTTGGAATGATGCAGCTGAAAGTCAAAGAACACCAAGGATTGATCACCACCACTGGAAGCTAGGAATAGGCAAGAAAAGATTCTAACCAGAATCTCAGAGGGATCATGGCCCTGAAGATACCTTGATTTCAAAACTGAGAGAATTAATTTGTTGTTTTAAGGCACCTAGTCTGTGGTATTTTGTTATGGCAGCCCTGGAAAACTAATACAATATCCACTCACGCAATTCAGTCATTCGTACAATTGTAGAACTGGGGAATTCTTTAGGCTAATATTAGATATTAGCTGATATAGAATTTACATAGCTCATGAAATATTTTTACATGTGTTTTATATAATAACACGTGATGTTTCTGTGCTGTTTCAGAAAACTCTAAAATGATTGGCTATAGTACATCTTCTTGATGGCACTGTGAAGAGTTATTGAAAATGTCCAGTTCTGATTACACATATTATTAATGCAAAATGTCACAGATTTGGTACCATACTGCAGACCTGGATGCCCAAAAGTTAATCTTAAAAAATACATAATTTCTATGATACTCAACATAGAAGGCATTAATTAACTAAGGATTTTGTTCTGCTCAAGCTTATCCAACATTATTTAATTATGTAGGCCAAAGGCAAGTAAGTAAACAAGAAGGGGCCAAGTTGTACAGGGTGATGTTTCTTCATGTAACACAAGCAGCAGAAAAAGAAATCAATGCTGATAGAAAAAGATAAAATTGTCAGGAAAATAAATGTTATTTTTAGGTTTTTGATAAGACCTTGGCACTAAGAGAAAAGTCAAAATAAAAGATTAACAGTTCCTAAAACTGAATCGATTAATTCTTAATAACCGTTTTCTCATTTTTCAGTCTTGAAAATACATTTTACAAGCACTTTTCTTGTGTTGCCTAAGTTAACTTCTTCAGATCATAGAAATTATTTTATTCCTTATTGGTTTTGTTTGAAGCATCTCTGAACATTTCAGGGAAAGGCTGTAATGAGCCTAACTTTGAATAAATGGGTCATGTTTAAGCGATATACATTATTAATTAACAACGATAGGATATTCTTTAGCATAGGAGTGAATAGCTAGTATTTGCTATAATTGTAATTGAAAGTATTAAGCTTAAATTTCAAACCTCAATATTTTATAGTCAATCTAAGGAATGCTATGTTAGATCAAAGTTTGAAAACTCAAGTAAATCCAGTTCTTGTAATTGACATCTTTAAAGTATTAGCCATAAGTAAAGAGGAAATTCTGACTAAAAAGGATCACAAAGAAATTCTGACTAAAAAGGATCACAAATATCACTACTATATTTTTTTTCATGCTTCCTTTTTGAAATATAGTAGTCCCACCTGATCCACGATTTCACTGTCCATGGTTTCAGTTACTCATGGTCCAGCTGTGGTCTGAAAATATTAAATAAAAAATTCCAGAAAGAAAGAATTCATAAATTTTAAATTATACACTGTTCTGAATATCATGATGAATTCTTGTGTTGTTCTGCTCTGTCCTTCTTGAGATATAAATCATCCCTTTGTCCGGTGAATCCATTCTGTATACACTACCCACCTTTGTCACCTCGTAGCTATCTTGGGTATTAGAGAGTCCACATTCACATAACTTTTATTAAGTGGAATATCTCATTGTTTTATTTTACTATTAGTTATTATTGTTAGTCTCTTACTATGCCTAATTTATAAATTAAACTTTATTGCAAGTGTAAATGTAAAAGAAAAAATGTAGTAGATGTAGGATCCGGTACTATCTGTGGTTTCAGGTATCCATTAGGGGTTTTGGAGCCTATTCTCCACGGATAAGGGGGGACTACTGTTGAAGAGGTATATACAACTATAAGTGATCATTTACAACATGTTAATATGCCCAAATGATGCATTCTTTATGGATTTATCTTTATCTGTACATATATAGAAGTATATCTATGTAAGTATACATATATGCATATGCATGTATAAATATATGCATATGCATGTACACACAGCATGTATGTAATAGAGACTCAAAAATAAAACAAGTATATATATATATGCATACGCATGTACACACAGTATGTATGTAATATAAAAATAAAACAAGTATATATATGCATATGCATGTACACACAGCATGTATGTAATATAGACTCAAAAATAAAACAATTAATTTGATTATCATTCCATCAAGAAAATAATTCACTTCAGACAATGTTAATGTGAGTGAATTTAGATTTTGTTGACAGCTCGATAACTACTAGGAAGAAAAGATTAAAAGCTGAGAAAAAAAAAAAACACTATTGTGGAATATTCTGCCACTTAGAGAGCTCCCCGGTTAAACAATACATTTCTAAAACTATGTCAATAGGAATATTCTTCTAATAATAAAAATATAAAATCCAATTCATTAATGTCTGTGTAACTATTTAGAAAGTCTATATGAAAAGAACTTCAATTGTTTACCTTAAATGATATATTTTAACTATGAAGAATACAACCAATAGATTCTCAATATGTTTATAGGAAGTATTGATTTCTTTCTCTTTTCTGGAAATGCTCTGATAATTTGAAAATGATTATTTCATGTCAACCACTGTGATAAAATAATGGTTATGATCTTATCACTCCTACCTATAATATTTTTCATTAAAATGTGTAAATTACAAATGGAGACATCTAATTTTAAAATTTCATGTGTTTGTATACTTAATTATTTTGCCTCTGTTTTGAGATCTATTCTCTGATCTCTCTGAAGATCTAGTTTTGACTACTGAGAGGCAAAGCAGTCATAGCCAAACAAATCCTGTCTGTATTTCTATCGCGAATCTCCATCACACAAAATTCCTTGGACATGAACTTTCAATGCTTAGATTTTATTCAAGTAAAAAACATTTTTAAGAGATGAGGAGACTACATTAGGAAAATACAGTCTATATCTATGCTAATTATATTACATAAAGGTCCAGAAATAAAGGCAAAGTTTGAGTGAACATCATACCTTGGCTAATGACTTGTTTTCCTTTAGCAGTCTTCTGGGATGTTATAAGAACAATAATTCTGATTCATAGTTAAGCAACATAGGTCAGCAGTGAAGAAGAAGAAACTGGGTAGGTGTATAAATGTGCTTCTCATTAGGTCTGAGTTCAGGTATTATCTTATCCTAGAATTTCCCCGGGAAAGAAAGTCTGAGGCAAAAAATTACAAGTAGATAGCTTATTTTCAGAATTAATCCCAGGAAAAGAGAGCTTGGGATTGTGCAAAGTGACACCGAAAAGGAGGAAAGATCAACACAACAGGAACAGGGTCAAGATGAAGTAGAGGACAGAGGCTTTGTAAATCTCCTCTTGCCACCACATCAAAATTGTGACAAATCCATGGAGCAAACAGCAAGCTGAATCACCTGGGGTCTCAAAGAATGGAAGCTTTAAAACTAGGGAGAGAATTAAGAAACCACCTTGGAATGGCAGGATAGGTGGAGACAAGAGGCTGCCCAGTACCACATGGTACTGGGCTAAGCCAGACACAGGCTACAGCAGCTGCAGGCAGCAGGTGCAGACATTCCTCTTAAAGGGGCCATGACCAGGACCAGACTATCATGGTGATGGACTCACTTGCCCAAGCTCCAGCGCTAGTGTGGCTACTCGGGGCAGGGGTAGGGTGTGGTGGTATTGGAAACATACAGAGGGACACTGAGTTATAGGGCCTTGGGACCAATGCCAGAGGGGCTGTTTCTCCTGGGCAGAAGTGCTAGCAGTATCCACTGATCCTTGGTTGAGCCCTCCCCATTTCCAGAGTGTAGACGCAGGTACTGCCATAGCTGAGGCATCATCAAACTGGATAACAGAAGTCACTCTGCCCAGAGGATTCCCTGAAACACTATCTCTCCCAACTTGTGGCCCTACCCAAGCCACATCCAGTGGTGTCCTCGGTTTGCCCTGTGCCCCTTGCTGAGCAGCTCCAAGCCCCACACTGGCAGCAGCTGACCTCAGATTCTGGTGTGGCCTCTTGAGGCAACTACAAGCACAGCACAGGTGACAGCCATCAGTGGATTGCTTGCTGACTCTTATCAAGTGGCCCGGAAGGGCACAGGCTGTGGCAAAACTTGGCTTGCAGCTGGATCCCTCTTCAGGACTGTGACTCTGGGCCTCACAAAGCCACGTTACTAAGACTAGGAGACTTGGAGCTTTAGATAGTACATGGAAACAGATATAGAAAGGCAGCCAAAATGGGGAGACAAAGGAGCATGTCCCACATGAAAGAACAGAACAGAGCTCCAGAAAAAAATCTAAACAAAGTGGAGTCAAGCAATCTACCAGATGCAGAGTTTAAAACACTGGTTGTAAGGATGCTTAAGGAACTTAAGGGAAGAATATATAAATTCAGTGAGAACTTCGACAAGAGAAAAAACATACAAATGGAGATGGAAATTATAATAGAGAACCAATCAGAAATGAATAATACAATATCTGAGATGAAGAGTACATTAGAGGGAATCAACAGAGTGGATGAAGAAAAGGATCAAATCACCAATATAGAGGATGGGATAGCGAAAGACACCCAAACAGAACAGCAACAAGAAAAAGAATTTAAAAAAATGAAGATAATTTGAAGAGACTATGGGACAACATTAAGCATAACAACATTCATATCATAGGAGTACCTGAAGGAGAAGAGGGAGAGCAAAAAGTTGAAAATCTATTTGAAGAAATAATGATGGAAAACTTCCATAACCTGGTGAAGGAAATAGACATACAACCTCGGCAAGTTCAGAGAGTTCCAAAAAAGAGGAACCCAAAGAGGCCCACACCAAGACATATCATAATTAAAATGCCAAAGGTTAAATACAAAGAGAGAATATTAAAAGCAACAAAAGAAAAGGAGTTAGTTACCTACAAGGGAGCACCCATAAGACTGGCAGCTGATTCCTCAAAAGAAATTTTGCAGGCAGAAGGGCTTAGCACAACATATTCAAAGTGATGAAAACCCACGATCTACAACCAAAATTTCTTTATCCAGCAAAACTATCTTTCAGAGATGAAGGACAAATAAAGAACTTCCCAAACAGGAAAGAGCTAAAAGAGTTCATCGCCACAAAGCCAGTATTACAGGAAATGTCAGAGAGACCTCTTTAAGAAGAAGAACACATGTTATCAAAAACATGAATAAAGAATGGTAATAACTACATATCTATCAACAAGTTATTTAAATAAAAAAAGAATTAAGTGCTTTAATCAAAATATAGGGTGGCTGAATGGATAAAAAAAGAAGACCCTTACGTATACTGCCTACAAGAGGCTCACTTCAGATTAATAGACACATACAGAGTAAAAGTAAAGGAATGGAAAAAGAGATCACCTTGATGGACCTAGAGGTTATTGTGCTGAATGGAGTAAGTCAAAGAGAATGACAAAAGCCATACAATTTATATACATGTGGAATCTAGAGAATAACAACAACAACAAAAATAGAAACAAACTCATAGATACAGAGGACATTTTGAGAGTCACCAGATGGGAGCGAAGTTGGGGTGGTTGTTGAAAATGAGGAAAAGGATTAAGAAGTACAAATGGGTAGTTACAAAATAGTCATGATGATACAAAGTACAGTATAAGGAATATAATCAATAACATTGTAACAAACACGTATGAGGAAGAGAGGTACTAGATTAATTGGGGTGATCACTTTGTGAGCTATACAGATCTCTAATCACTGTGCTGTATACCTGAAACTAATATAATATTGTATCTCAACTATAACTGAAAAATAAAAAAAAAAAATTAGTTAAAAAAGCCGATACAATAAGGTGTTATTGTACTAGTCACTACTGAAAATGACTGGAGCTTCATTCTATTAGAACTGTTCGAGGAGCCATGTAGAATGTATCACATATTGCCTAACCAAAAAGGCATATATCAACTGAATTCTACTCCCTATTGACCAAGCAGCTGCTTTTCAGAGAGCAATTAGTACCCTGCAGTAGAAAGTTTAGTCTTCCTCCAGAATCTAAAGTTTTTGCTGTGACCCTCTTAGGACTTAACAAAAAACTCACACAGCATTCTTATCCAACACCAAATATGCTAGATCTTATTGCTTAAGTAAGAAAGCAGTTTGAGTTAAAATCTGGACTTGCCGTAGAACCCTCTCTTGCTCTGAGCCCTACTTAAAACTGACAGCCTTTAAAGCTATGTGATAAAATGTCTTGGAACATTTCCAAATGTAGTATATGCAGCTCCTAAAATTCAAAATAACCTACTATATGCTGGAACTCTTTCTTAGTTGTAGAGCTTTAAGGAGCAACAACTTTTTTATAATCTTAGATGGAATGTCCTAGGATGTCCCAGAACATCGAACTCCAAAAATCTTCACCAATTTGACAGACCGTTAAAATGTGGAGTACTTTATTTCTCATCCTTTGGCAGGTATTTATCTCCCTGTGGCATTCAGAGTACTTGCTACTGCCTTTTCAAAAGGTCAAAATGACATGACGTAATCAATAAAATAAATGAATACAATGTTCTGTAGATTACCGAGACAATCAGTTTTCCTGTGCACTACAGTGCTGCAGAGAATGAAAGAGTTAATCCTGACCCAGGATGGAGAAGTACATGTGTATTGCTGTCCATTCCATATAAAAGTAAACTTTAAATTCTTCTTCTTGATGAAAATTGAAAAGAATTTATATGCCGGATGTCTAGCTGCCTAACAGTGTCAGAAGTGTGTTGACTTGTTTCAATGAAGACACCAACCACATCCGACCCAGCAGCAGCATTGATTCAATATTTTATCACAGTCTACCATCATCTGCCATAATACAGCTGAATTTTTAGGTATGTGTGAACAATATTGGGGCATGATCGAGACTACTGCTCTGTCATTGTCAAGTCTTTGATGGTAGTATCTAATCTCTGAAATTTCTCCTGGGATGCAGTATTACTTCTGATTTAATATTTTGGTTTGAGAGGGACAGTTTTATAAGATTCCACTGGTTCTTCCTACCATAATGACTCTGACTTACTCCACAAGTCAGATAAACAATGTAAAAATCCTGCCAGCTGCTAAGTATGTCCGTCCCAATTATTCACATGGGAGTCTGGAGAAATAACCATAGGCCCACTTATCTGCGCTGGGACTCCATTTATCATCTGGCTTTTATAAGCCCCAGGTCTAACCATGTTAGCATTACAAGTCCATTGATTTCAGTGCCAGCTCAAACTTTGTACCTTCAATGGCCCACTAAAAGTCTTGGCATTCCTTTTCCTCCATCTCAAATTACTATGACAAACGGCCACAAATTCCTTTGGAGAAGGATTCAGATTATATTTTTGGTGTAAGCTTCTAGTGCTTTTGCTAGGTCCTTCCTCAAAGAAACTTGGCTTCCCTTTCAAACAATGAATGTTGGCTCTGTGAACTAGTTTAGATTTGGAACCTGGAGGAGTAATTGCAATTTTTTTTTTATTATAGTGTAAAATGTCAATCTCCTCTTCACTGGGTGTCATTTTTGCCCATTTATATGAGTCAAGTGCCACTCTAGACAGTTACCTCTATATTTTACCCCTAAAGACACCATAATCTATTATCTATCACCGTAAAGCCTTGTAGATAAAGAAAGGCAACTTGGTTGTTATTCTGCCATTACTACTCATTACAGTCTTTATATCTACATTGATTTTGTTGGCAAAGTGTTACCACCTAGTCTCTGCCATTTCAGAATCCTATCAGCCTGTTGATTTTAAAGATTCTTGTTCCATGGCAGCATCCTCTATTGCAACCCCAGTCTCATAGGACAGTCACCTTTGAGCTTCTCAAAGATGCCAGTGCCCATTTGACCAGTGCATTTTTCATGGTAACAAGATTGTCCTTTCGGAACTCTCTAAAAATAAATCTCATGTAATAAATCTATGATAACATTCCCATCTCCCTGAGCCTTCTGAGCCCTTATTCAATGTTCTGCAGAAGCAGTTCCTGTATTTCTATCTCATTTACTGTAAGTCATCATGTTGGGTGTCTAAATTTCAAAAAGCCATCATAACAGAATATTCTTAAAGATAATTAATCCCAAGTCATGGAAGAATGCTTCCACTTTAAATTCTCCCTGACCCAACACTATCAAAATCCAGACCCATACATATTATAGCTAGCTAAAAATCCATTAGTTAAAGTCAGGCATATGACCAAGACTAACTTCAATGGGAGGAGCAGGAATACTCCACCCACTATACTGTGTTACCTGCAATTGTGTAGTGATGACAGCAATAGCTTAGGCTTATTAAGTTTATAGACAAAATTATTATTATTTATCAACAACTCAATAAAAAAATATGATATTTTACTCAGTATTTACTTTTTGCTTGGTACTCTGCTAAATGATCTACATGTATTATCTCATTAAGTATATTAACATTTTTTGAGCAAGTGTATGTTTCTTCTAAGCATGAGTGTCCATGGAATTAAAAAAAAAAAGATGAACTCTGAAATAAGTATAAATTGATTCAGATCTTCTGAGGAACAAAAACAATTCTCTATAGTCATGAGGATTTTCATTAAATAAAAAAAAAATGGGGATAAAATGGGGATACTGGAAGCAAGACATATGAGAAGTTTTAGAGTATATTAAAGCTTTGAACCAAAAAAGTTTTCCATATTCTATATAAAATTCAATAAAAATAAAGCTATTTGAAAATATGACAGCGACCACCAGAAAGACTGTAAGTGCTTCTTCCTAAACAAGCTATGGTGAATATATTTATCCATGTAATCATGAATATAATAAAGGTGGATATTGCCAGAGGATGAGACAGAGTGTGTATATATGTGTGGGATGGAGAGACTGTAAAGGTAGTTATTGATATGGAATTTGTGATTAATAAATTTCTGAATGCCTGTCATAAACCCTTTCTCATTTCTACCCAAAGAATCATTAGAAAAATATTAGTTGTTTTAGTTGGAGAGTCTCTCACATGATGCTGCAGACAGATCCAGGCTAGATGGATTAATCACAGATTTTAAAAAAGTAAACTATGTTTAATTCTATAAACTATGAGCAGAAATACATATAATATGTGATCATTTCTGATTAGATAGCAGGTACCAATTCTGCCCACTTAACTGAACATAAATCCAAAAATCTAATATCTCTATTTTTCATGTTCATGCATTAATATTATTTTTAAAAATTTAATACTGAATAAAAATAAGGAACTATGAACCAAGACACACAAAATATTTGGAAAGGACAACACACACATAGCAATAATGGTTTCAAACTGAAGAACCTGTTACCAAAGTTTGCTAAGATTTTCATTATGGTAAGAATGAATCTACATAGAAAATTCATGAGAATAAAAACATCAATAACTCTGCACAGTCTTGACTGTCAAGAATATATTTATATAGTAATCAAATGACTGAATATAATCCCATTATAAAATTGAAAAATGGTATTGCCTTATGTTTTTTATCCAAAAAGCAAACACTCCCTAGGGATGAGCCGTAATAAACTAGTAGACAGTTTTAATGCTTCATAGATTAGTGTTTTAAATATACACAATTATTTTTTAAAAGCTGATCTCCAAAATATTTTGGTGATGAAAAATATTATTCAGATGAAATCTTATTAATAAAGCCAACACATAAAGGTAGAGCTGTTTTGGTTGATGCACAAATTTTTATCTTTGTTTTATTTTATTTTTGAAAAGAGAAGGCCTTCCAAATATGCATACCCATGTTTGCTATTAATAGAAATTCAAAGATCCTCATATTCTAGTGATTAAAATAAAGCTGGCTTCCTGTCTGAGTAGTCTGAAATAATCAAAGTGCCTACTGAAAAGTTCTTTGTAAAAGTCTGCCATTATTTCTACCCCATAGTCTCATTTTAAGAACAATGTAATGTAATTAAAATCCTAACATTTATTTAGGTGGAGGATATAAAAAGCTCATTTTCAAATTCATAAAGAAGGGAAAAAATTTTGAGGCTAATTAAGGAAATACTGAAAAACAATGAGAAAAGACCGACTTGATTTCCTATATATCAAAATATATTGTAAACTTATAGAAATTAAAAAGCATAACATGGTAAAAAAAGGCATAACTAGAATGATAGTATAGAATAATGCAATTTTGCTAGTGATAAAATTTTAAAATATTAAAGTTTTAAAAGTTTTCTCATCAAAAGAGAAATAATTTGTAACTATGTATGCTGAAAAATGTTAACTAGACTTACGGTGATAATTACTTTGCCATATACACAAATATCGAATCAGTATGTTGTACACTTGAAACTAAAATAATGTCATATGTCAATTATACCTCAAGTTCAAAAAAAAGGAAAAAAATACCATTTTAAAGCTATCAAGTGTAATGTCGACTATCTTGATAGATTAGGACAGAGTGAAAAAATGAGAAGATAAAACACTAGACTAATATTTCATCTGATGGACAAAACTGGTGCCCAATCATCAAATATATAGATAACTATAAGCTATTAGAAAACAAGCATACAATGTAAGATGTATTGATATGAAAAAGGCGGAGGTACAAAATTTAGAAGCCGCAAATAAAAAGATAAAATAACTCCTCTTTTAAAAACAAAAACCTCTAAATAAAAATAACACACACAATATTAAAAGACAACACACTGCAAGGTAAAATGTGTAACATATTTAATAGATATTAAATTTAATTATATAGAATGTAAAAAGTCCCCACAGGGATCACACAATGAAAACCACTAGGCTGAATCTATACTTCTCATGGTCTTTTTTTTTTAATGAAAATGAAACATGAACATATATAATTAAATTTATGAAGATGCACTGAACAGGACTAGAAAGTAATATTTCAAACTATTTAATATTTATCTCTGGGATGTGGGTGAGAGAATGAAGGGAAACATTCATGTTAAATGCCTTACTGTTTAAAATCATTTATAAGAGGACTATATTATAATTTATTTGTTATTGGTATGATAATATCGAGCCAGAGAGAGAAAAGAGGAAGGGAGAGAGGGAGAGAGAGAAGAAGGTAGAAAATGAAAAGAAAAATGAGTAACCAAATCCTGAAATTATAGACGTCTAATGTTAGATTGGTAGATTTACTGGCAAACCGTTATCTCCTTTCTTTCTTACATCCCCATGTACTTTCATAATAAATTCTCATTAAATGGGCAATCTGAACATAGTTCTAGTCCTTGCAAGTGAAAAAAATCTAATTAACAGAGATATAAAGGCTCTTCAAAGCATTAAAATACAAAAATATTGAAATTTATTTAAATGAATCTAATTCAAAGTAGGCTATAAGAATGCTTAGAACTATTTTTTGAATCTCCTTATTTTCATACCTACACATTCAACTCTAAAATTTAGTCTAAGCAGAAATTACTTAAAAATAATAAAAAGCCAACATGTTTTATTATGTGTTAATATAATGCTTATTATGTGCCAAGAATGTATAAATGTATGTGTACATACATAATATATGTATAAATATAGTTCTAATACACATTTAACTCTCAACAAGAGTCTATGATATAGAGATGATGAATCATCCCCATCACATAGGTAGGAAAGCTGAGGCACAGAGAGCAGAGAGGTAAAGGACCTTCCCCAAAGACACAGTAGTAGTCCTGGTGGATCCAGGGTTCTATCTAGGCATTCCGGTTCCAGTGTCATGCTCTCAACACTGCATTATAGTGACATCTCCTTCACTTATTTTAATTCCCTTGGATACATCAGTATTGTCAGGCCACTACACATTGCCAAACAATATATATTTTAAATAAAATTTTTAAATTTTTATTTTAAAAATGTTGCCTTAGAGTATTTCTGAAAATGGAAATCCTCCTGACTTTCATTATCACAGGAATATGCAAAAGATTAATAAATCTCCCGGAGTGAATGAGGCATTCTCTTCCACTGAGCTTCCAACTATTATTATATTCAGATTAGACAAAGCTGGAAAAAATCTTTCCAGCTTCATGGTATCAGCCAGGAAAAATCATCCTCAGGACCAGCTGCCAACAGCATGTCCTTCGGTGTTTGGTCAGGATGCCAAGGCCCAGCTGTTCTGTCAGCCTTCCTTATACAGTTTGTTGACAAAGAAGAGCCCCAGTTAATTTTTCAAAAAAGCTATATGAGCTGAAACTGATTCACCTGCAAACACGTGATCTATTTCTAGGAATGAAGAAATAACAATATCGAAACAATACATTTTTCTTAAGATCAGAACACATTGAAATGTTTCCAAAAATAAAACTACTTGGAAAAAATATATAAGGCAATAATATATTCCTTTGTATCAGAACTTATTTGAGGATGGCTAGAGATCAAAGATGTATGGAGAAAATAAAAATAAAAAAATTCTAATATTAAAGGAAGATAATGATAGAGATAAAGGGAGCAGAATTGCTGGGATGACTTTAAAACAGATATAAGAAGTTGCATTTTTTTAAGTAAAATTTAGGAGAAGGCGCAGAATTGGGCACAGTCAGTGTGGGAATAATGAGATATCAATGAGTCTTCTCTTGCCATAGACTGACTCCCATAAAGCAATTTGTGGCTTCTTTTAGGTTTATTTAGACTTTCTTGTTTTGATCCCAACTTTTTGATTCTGGAATTCTTATTCTATGTAATAAATACAAAAATATAATGAAATCATAACAACATTAAATTTTCTTTGACATAATATTTTGAGTTAATGCTATAATTTTTTAATTTTAGCAAAAGTATTTTCACTGGACTACATTGTTTTCTCCATAAACTATAAAATAAAAATGTTTAAATATCAATTTCTTTGTCTATATCAAGTTTTAACAATTATTGCTTTTAAACTATACATTTAGTTTTATAGTCATTTTTTTTCTACCTAGTCTAATTATATTGGATAAAATTTTGTAGAACTCAGTTTTATTAAAACAATTTTGTTCTTTAATCAATTTTCAGTGGATAGCAAATGATATAAATTGAAATTTTAGCTATTGTGAACCTCAATATTTTTAATAATTTTTAATAATTACTTTTCCTAGATTATTTTTACTGTTTTCCATTTTACCAACAGTATTAGCTTTATAAAACACATTTTACCATTTTAGTTTTAGGTATAGGCTCGTCTATCAATCTATTGCTTCATTCTGAGAAGAGTACATGCTTATTTTTATTTTTCTTTAAGGTCGAAATGGTAGTCAAAATATCCTTGAGTATTAAGAGTTAAGGAAGGCAAGGACAGAACTCAAGGTTAAAATGATGAGTTCAGGAAATCACATTGCTCTTTACTTTCCCCTATATAGTTGTATTAGCTGGATTTTTTTTCCCTGTAACATAAATACGTGTTAAATATGTAACTTTGTCTACCAAATGATACTTTTCCATCATAGCATTTGTATTGATTACCAATGTATATTTTGAACTAGTCAGGTTAAATATATGACAGTAAGAATTGGCAATTAATGAGTAAAACACCCTGAATATTCTGTATCTGAATTAAATTTTTACATTATAGATACATAGCCTAAGTATATTATCTTATATC
Organism: Pteropus vampyrus; assembly: GCF_000151845.1. Taxonomy (NCBI): domain Eukaryota; kingdom Metazoa; phylum Chordata; class Mammalia; order Chiroptera; family Pteropodidae; genus Pteropus; species Pteropus vampyrus. Next base: position 5,986,423 of record NW_011888791.1, on the reverse strand, counting down.
TAACCCTTTCTTTCACTCCTACAAGCTTCTTCTTTGCTCATTGTTTATAAATTTTGTGCCCTTTGACAGTCTTAATATCTGTTCCTGCTACTAAATTAGCTTATGAAAGCTGTAGTGCATGACTCTGAGAGTCTGAATGCATAGAACACCTGCAAACATTTGTTTTTCAAAGTTGTCTATGAATATAATAACTAGGTGTAGGAAAGTACATGTGACCTCGTGCACCACATTTTTCAGAACAAATGCTTCCTCGGCTGCAATTATGTCATCATGAAATCATGTTTCACATTCTAAAATAAACTCATTGCCACATAAATTGTTATCTTACTAAGATATTTTTGTAGCTGTCTTTTTAACAGCTTCCTTAGAAGTGTCTTCCAAATGTCTCACAATACCAAAACAAAAATTTCTTTTTTTATCTTATCCACATGAATACTTCAGACTTGAATGTTCAGCAACCACCACTCTTATGCTGTATTATGACACACATGTACTTGAATTTTATACACACAAATATTTTTAGCTAAATCTTGTAAAATATACACTTTTGACTTCAAAGAGAGTTTTCCCCAACGTCACGGTTCGGGGCTCACCTGTGGACGTGGATGTCCAGTGACCAAACAGGTCAATTCTAGAGTTTCTCCTTCGCGTATAGTGTAGACTCTTTCGGAGTAGCGCTCCTCCTCGATGTTACAGGCCAAGCCTGAATGCACAATACGAACCGTGGGGGGAGCTGTTGAGTCAGGAAGAAAGACAAGATACAGAAAAAAGCATAAGTACACTATCTTCCCATGAATCATCCTCATTGTAAGAGCAATTCTTATTAGACTTAACCATAGTCAGATCCATCAATTTTAGCGCTCTGAGAATCCCCTAGGGATTAAATATTTTGCTGGATAGAAAGTTTTGAATTTAACAGTCATCGATACATCCTGAAAATGGCAGCAGGGAACAGGGTAGTGAGAGAAAACTGTTGAATCAGAAATTCACCATCATTACAAAACCACATGATAAAATTTGATTGTCAAAGCATGAGAGATCCCTTCTTTTTTGAAATGCAAATTTTAATATAGTAAAGGATATTGTCTAAAAACTAGTAGTGGAAAAAAATAAAGATCATTGGTAAGAACAAAGAAATTTGAAGACAAATATTTTTCTATTAATTTTATAAGCCCCATGGTGCAAATAAGAAGCTAAGGAATGAGAAGATTTGATTATCAGGAATTGAACACCAACTTAATTTTCAACAGACTCCTGAACTGACATGAGTGAAAGATGATCATTAAATTAAGCCACAGAAGTCAATAAATCCTTGATTCCTAAATGTAAAATTCTGATTTACGAGAGACTAATTCTCATGAAACTGACCAATATACTAATTTTCTTCTGCTTCAGTACCACACAAGCCCGTAATATTTGACTAGCACACATTGATTCACAAGTCACTGGAAACCCACTATATGCAAAAAACTCTTTGGGTCATAACAAACTTACATAAGGAGATATGCTTCCTGTCACCAAAGAGATTACTATTAGTAGCTAGCTTCAAATTTAAGATCATCCCCATTTGTGAATTTAATATTTTTGTCTGTAATACGTTTAGGAGTAGAGGAAAAGAGTTATCTTAATTAAAGGCAAGTGAAAACGCTATATATATCTCCACGTAAAAGACAGTAGTACTCTGAAAAAATTTCTGGTAATAATTTCAACCTAAACCGCAGTTTTATTAGTAGAGGCTGTGGTTCCTAAAAAATTGATGTAAACATATTTAGGTTTTTTAATATAATTTTAAAAAGATCATGAATTTTATAGAATTTGATGATAAACTTGATGATCCTACAGAGGAAATAAAATGATTATGTCTTATGGAAAAAAATCTTTCTAGGAAAATCTGTTTTGAAAATTAAAAAAAAAAAACTTTATTATCTAATATTTTGGTTTATATAATACAAATGTATGGAACACTCATAGAGTTTGATTATAGAAAGGGACATATTTTATTATCCTTTTCAATTTCAAAGAGAAACTGAATAGAAAAGCCTACTTATGGGTAACAAAAAACTGGTTATTTCGATTTTTTTCTGGCTACTCAAGCAGAGTCTTGTCTTTCAACCTTCAAATTCAGGATTCCGCTCTCCAATATCCAGCATCAAGTGACATGTAAAAACATCCAACAGTAGGGCAAGAATAAAGATTATTTTTAGAAGAGTAGGTCTTACATTTAATATGTACAATACACTCCCCCAAGAACTTGTTTAAAATACAGATTCATAGATATACACACAGACCTGTTATGTGGGCATAAAATCCCAGGAATTTGCATTTTTACTGAACATCTCAGATAATAACATAACAGTGCTACTTAGACCAGATTATCAGAAATAATTTTCTGGGTCTTATAAACATTTATAGACTAAGGGAAAATACTCCAAAGGATAAAAAGTCCTTTTTCTTTTATTTTTGTTTCAAGTAACTAAACTTTATGCTATGCATCATTTTGTTGGTTTGAAAAATTAAATGATGCTTAAACAAATCAAATGTTTTGTTTGATCTAAAAATACAATTAATTATTCATTTTCTACCATGTCTTTGGACTCTGTCTAGACATTGTAATAATTTGCTTAGTCTTATGACATTAGGAATTTTTATCTGTAATGTTCGGGTGTTCTGTTATATTTCACACAATGTTTCCTACAAATCATTTCCTACAGTGATCAAATTTAAACTTCAGTTTAGACAACTAACACTAGAGAATTATTTATTTTTAAACATCTCTCTTATATAACCATATACATATTATAAAGGTTACCAAAGTGATGATAATCAATAAACACTTGCAAAATATAAATAGAAAATAGTTTCATTACCCTAAAATATACTTCTGTGCCAAATTTAGCTTAATAAGTGATAGCCCCCAAGTTTATTAATACATCTAATTATATAGTAACATGACATCCTTCCCAGACTAATTTACACTTGTTATTTTTGTTTTAATTTCAAGTCAATGAATAGTATTGCTATTTTTAAGATATATCTTTCAAAGCATCATTATGCAAATAAGTAGCTTTATTTAAAACATTTAAATTATACAGTCAGCACATTGTGTTCATTTACAAGGGTTAATTTTCTGCTATTTTCTTCTATATTTTAACACATTCTTGGAAAAAAATAATAGCCTATATAGTGTAATCATCATGAACCTAACACCTATTTTATGGGATGGTAGAAAATTCTACCAAATTATAAGTGTTGAAGATGTATTTTTCCTAGTATGCTTTAAAATATATGCTCAGTACTTCAGGTTGGGGGATGGGTAAAAAAGATGTAAGGAATTAAGAAGTACAAATTGCCAGCTATAAAAATAGTCTCAGAGATATAAAGTACAACATAGGGACTACAGTCAATAATACTGTAATAACTACGTGTGGTGCCAGATGGATACTAGACTCACCGGGGTGATCAGTTCCCAAGGTATATAAATGTCTAATCACTATGCTGTATACCTCGAACTAATATTGTATTGTATGTCAACAGTAACTGAAAAGTAAGTAAAAAATAAATACATATATGCTCAATACTTCAGCTGCTCAAAGATATGATGAACATTTTAGAAGCTTCCATTAACTCTTTTAGTGGGCAGAAAGCTCAACCTAAAAGGTCTTAGAACTCATCTGAGTCAATGTTCTTATTTCCAAATTAGGGAAGTAAAGTGTAAGGACATTTAGGGGAAGCAGGGTTTGCCACCCCAAAATATGCCTTTTGGGATATTGATTATTTTAAGCCGGTTATTTTTAAGAAATAAAGACTCAGAAAGAACCTTTGACCTTCCTTCTAACTACCTAAAGGAATTTAGATAGAAGACCTGCTCCAGGAAGTGAGCCATCATCATAGATAACTATGGTTTAATGTGAACTAGTGTGCAATAGACAGGGCGGAACCCAGCAAGGTCCTTTTGATCAAAGTCCTCTCTGTGTCCCATTGTTAAAGATGACCCAGGAAATATTTGTTTACCAAACATTTGCTTTTCCACCTCCATGTGAATTGCCTTCCTTCTCCTTGAAGTCCCAAACCACAACCCCCACTTTTCGTTAGCTCAAGATGGCTATAAACCTTAACTCCACATCTGTCCTCTGGGTCTCATATTCTTATGAAACCCTCATGTGTACATAGATAAGTTTGGCTATTTTTTCCTGTTAATTTGTCTCATGTTAATTTGATCATTATTTCAGCCAGAAGAATTTGGTAAGGTAGGAGGAAAAGTAATTTTTCTGCCCCCACAAAATCAAGTGACCTAGCCACGGGTCTGCAGCTAGTTGTGGCCTAAATGAGAACAGAATCAGGGGCTCTCTTTTCTTTTCACTACCTCATGCCATTGAAACTATGTCTGACGTAGTTAAATTAGGGTTCTAAATAACACCCAGACTAACCAAGACTAGACTGTAGGAATAAAAAAAAAGACTGAGAAACTGTTTATGAACTAGTTGAAGCACCATAACGTATATAATGTAAATAGTATAATTGCCAGAAGCTTAACTGATATACAGTTGTATTTACCATCCTGACTCCAAGCCCTGCCATATCCATGAAATCTTACAACTGCCAAAATAATATTTTGAAATTTCTATTTCATCACGTCATTTTCTTGCCTTAGAATCTATAATGTGTCCCAGTTACATTTCACAGAGTCTTAATTCCTTTATACGGCATCTAGGTACCCAGTAAACTAGGGGTCCCCAACCCCTGGGCCAGACAGTACTGGTCCATGGCCTGTTAGTAACTGGGACGCACAGCAGGAGGTGAGTGGCACCCTGAGAGAAGCTTCATCTTTATTTGCAGCCCCTCCCCAACTCTAGCATCATCGCCTCAGCTCTGCCTCAGATCATCAGGCATTAGATTCTCATAGGAGCACCAGTCCCTGGTGCCAAAATGGTTGGAGATTGCAGCTGTAAAAGGTCCTACTGCTATTCAACTTGAAATCCCACTTCTCTGTAACATCAACCCAACATCAGTGGGAAGGTAAAAAGCACCGAATTCTGAGCGTCTTTGCTCGTGATGCTTCCTCATCTCTAATTACAAGACTGCTATATGGACCAATGTTCCTGACACCTTCTTGAATTACTTATCAAAAATTTCCTTTTCTTTTCTTCAGCAGATGCATACCTTCCAGCGAGTCTCCTTTTCCTTAACATTATAACATGAAATTGGTACCTCTTTGCCAGGAGGAGCATCATTTTTGGCATCTATCCCATATCACATAATTTAGAGCACAGAGTAGGTGCTTAATAATTAATTTATAATTTATTTTATCAGACATCACTATAATGACACCAACCTCATTTTTTAACAAAATATCAACTATCATGGCACTGAATTTACTTTAAATATAAACACAGTTTGCAATACTATATTTGAAGCAAGACACATTTTATCCTCAGCCTCATTGGAAAAAGCCTCAATTCATCATCCTGAAATTGGACTAAGGGTTATGATTCCCTTTGCCCTGTAGAGTCAGCAATAAATTAAAATGTTAAAATATTGCATGAGACTCATATTCATCCAAATCTGCTTGCAGTAAAGCAAATCCCATTACATAAAATCTTTCCTAACACTAATGACATCAAGTCCCTTAATTTGAGTAAGCTGGCTTAGGGTTCAAGAGTTCAGCCTAAAAGGGCAAAAGAGAGACTTTTTTTTTTTTTATCTTGTTAGAGTATACTTTTGAAAGTTAAACTGAATTCTCTCTATATTCTGCTGGAGAGAGAACACAAATAAATTATTCTCTAATGACAACAATCAGGAGTATTTTCAGCCTTTCATCTCATATACAGACTTTCAAGCATGTATTTATTGAGCAAGTGCTATAGATCAGACACAAGGCTATGTGCTGAGGACATGAGGATTAATGCTGTGTACTGTACCATCTAGGAGCTTACAGCCTACTGGATCTGTCCAATTTATTAAAAGAAAGAGCAAACAAAAACAAAACAAAACAAAACAATTATAGTTGAACAGAATAGGTATTCTAACAGAAGAAAGTGAAAAGTGCTATAAGAGGAGAAAGTAGAACATGACAAAATTTGCCTGGGGGGTTCTAACAGTTTTCACAAAGTCAGTGGCATTTAATGCAGCTTATAAAGATGCATATGGTAAGAACAAAAAAGAAAGGACATTCCAGTGAGAGGAAATAGTGTGTTCAAAGGCATGTCTGTAAGAGACTGCCTGCAGTGTTTAGGAAATAACTACATTAAAATGCAGTCCATGTAGTTTATAGTTTACTGCAAATCTTAACACTGGTACCACTTTCTCAACTCACCGTATATCTCCAGACACAGGAGAGAGAGATACTGTAGAGTCCCAGGAATAGAAATGAGAGGAGAGACCTACTTGAGGGCTTGTTACACAAGACTTAGGTATTAACTGAACGTGGGGGTGAGGGAGAGGAGTTTAGATGACACCAAAGTTTATATTTAGGTTATCTAGGTGAACTAAGATAATTTTTAAATAGAAGATACTCTCTTAATCACTATGGACCACACATTACTCACAATTGGGAGAGGCTTGAGATGAGGGGCTCTGAGGCCAAATCATGGAGGACTTTGTAAGAGTGAGGACTTAGATGCAAAATGTTTTTGATGAAGAAGCTTTTTCCAGTAACAGGCACTCTCTTGAAGGACACACTGTTATTTGCCAGTAATTGGTTTGGTATCACGAGTTTTCTCTCCTCTAAGAACCATAAGTAATAGCTTTGTACTTTGTCAAATCCCTCAAATATCTGATCCAATTATTCTCTGGGGTCAAGTTGCTAGTAAAATTTGTCACTCTTCTACAGTGGTCAAGGTAACTTATGTTCTTGGTTCAGGTCATAGATCTGGGATAAGTAGTATGGAAGAGAGGTGTTCTTGCCGGACCCTTCGTAGAAGCCCTGGTAAAGAGATCGGTAAACCACTCTGCCCAGAATCCCTCACACACTCTAGATTCTGAGGGGGGCGCGGCGGGGGGCGGGGGGGAGAGAGAGAGAGAGAGAGAGAGAGAGAAAGGACGTCTCACATCTTATTACTCTCCCATGGTCAGACAGATAACAGAGATGGCATTGTTACTTAACACCATTCTCTTAGCAGTCATTCAGTTGGGCTTGTAAAGCAAACACAACGATAATCACATTTTTTTTCCATTTTTATTTTAAGTGATTATATGATTTCATAAAACATTTCTCGGTTTTCTACATCTTACATTTAGCTAATTGGCACTGCCATTAATTAGTCTCTTCTGCTTATGTCACAATTTCCAATAGCATATGTGAATAGTACTTCTAAAAAATGATGTCGTCCTTTCTCATTTTCTCTCATTCCTGAGTTACTAATCTTCTCCCTTCTTCCTTTTTCACAATGATCACTCTGTGTGACTTTTAAATTAAGTATTGTGTCTAAAGGTCTCATCCATAATTATTCCTTTGCCTAATATCATCCTCCTTAGGCCCATATTCCATATTCCATATTCTAATATCACAAACTCAAATATAGAAGAGATTATGAAGATTTGAGAGAGAAAGTAAAGAATTCGGTTTTAGATGCTGATAGTGACCTGACCAACAATTGACAAATTGTTGCTGACCATAAAGATTTAGAGCTTTTAAATGGCAGTTGATGGTTGACAGCAGTAGAATAGATAAAATCTCTAAAACAGAGTAATGATAGAACCATGAAGAATATGAATTATTAATACAGAGAAGCCAAAGAATGATGTTTAGTATCATTATTAAGTCAGACAGGTAGACGGAAAACAAAGAAAATGTGGTGCTTTAAAAGTTACACAAAGAGATAGTCAAGCATGATAAAATGTCTAAAAATGTCACTTACTACAGAATTGTTGATTAAGAGAAGCACAGACAAAAGGTCGATCCTTTTGACAATTAGGAAGTTATTGGAAAATTTTGAGTGAGATATAGGTGTAGAGTAGTGGGGTCAAAAAATGAAAGAGGTGAAGTTTGATTGAAAAGGAGAAAAGTCTTAGTAGGTCAAACCAAGATAAAGGCAAAAATTAAAACTGCTATTGAGGTTTACCAATATGTAAAGAGGAATAGTAAATATGAACTTGACTATTTTAGCAATAGTATAACCACCATCTCAAGATTGCAAAGAATAATAATTTACATTATAAGAAACAAACCATAATGTTCATATTTCCAAACTAACTGTAACTTTTTGTCAACACTGTATTATTTTTCTAGTATCTTTCATCATTCTTTTAAAATTAACATCTCTAAAATCTCCCTTTCTTTCTATTCTTTCTATTTCTTTCTGATAGTTTATTCTTTTACAAGTTTATCTTTGACAACTTCTGTACCACATATGCAAAAATCTCTCAAAATTGTTCAATCTCTTCTACAAACAGAATCAATCGAGTTAATCCCCAAAGCATATAAATATGCTTAATCTCTCCCATATTAAAAAAAAAAAAAACTGAGATGAAATGACAACATTTATCTTTCCATCAACAGTCCTGCTCTTATCTCTCCTTTACAGTTCAATGATTAGAAATAATGGTACAAACTTTAAGCTATACTTCTGTACCTGCTTTGTAATCCACAGTCCACAGCAGTCTGGTTTCTGCTCTTTTATATTTTTAAAAAATAATAACACAGCAGGAAAATAGATCGCTTTGATTAACTATTAATTTTTTGTCACTATTTTGATCTCTTTTCTCTTCTTCAGTTTTAGTTAACCTCTCTCACTTCCATGCAAATATAAGGATCTTTTAAAATTATATACTTACTCTATACTTCAAAACAATATACACTACTAGAGTTGACTCTTGAACAACACAGGTTTGAATGGCGAGAGTCCACCTATGTTTTTTTCAATAAATAATTTTGGCCTTTTGTATCTGCAAATTTTGCATCCAGAGGGTCAACCAATTTAGGATTAAAGACAATATTTTCACATTCCCAACCACAGATTCCCAACCTTGAATAGGAAAATACGGTTTTCAGTCCATAGTTGATTGAAATCTGTAGATGAGGAGAGCTTACTATAGTTAAATTTGGGGGGAGTTGTTATACTCAAACTTTTGACTGAACAGAGGTCAGCTCCCCTAGCCGCCTTGTTCAAGGGTCAACTGTATTACATCCCACTATTATAGTCACAACAACCATGAAATATAAACACATTTCCAAGCATACACATAAGCAAAATATTTAATTTGTATGTCTATTCCAATAATTTCCTCAAAAATCAGTTAAAATCTTTTTGTCATTATAATTTTAATACCAAATAGGACAATACCCTAATACCCAAACACATGGATTATTTTAAATCAGCTTTTAGCTCATTTGATTTTTTTTGCTTCTATCTATTATTTTGAATTAAAAACTATTTTAGTATTAATGTAAACTTATCTCCACACCCCATCTTCCTCCAACCCCTACATTTGGTTACCACTGTATTCCTGTTCGCTGGAGAGAAATACTTTTTTATCTTTAATTTGATGGGCTATTAAATGAAAGTACTAAGGTCCTTTTGATTACTCTTGATTTCATCAAAAGAAGCTCATATCTACTTCAAATAACTCTGGTGAAAAGGTCTGAATTACTAAAGGTTTTGAATATTTTGTATTATTTCCTCAGCACATGTTGAGCATCACTGTTATAAATTAATTGAGCCACCCTGAGGAATTCTCCAAAGCTCAAAATCAGGTAAGAAAATTAAACCATGAATCCACTGGTTTTAGAAAGCAGTTGTTACTATTTCCTAAATAACAGAAGTTAACATGAGATTTTTAAGTTAGTGTTAATCAACAATTTAAAGCAAAGAGTTTTAAAAAAATTCAAGTTATCTGTTTATATACAATAGATAGCATTTGAGAAGATAGGAGAAAGTTTGTCATCAAAAGAAAATGACATTTATTAATAATGTAATTATGTACATAAGAATTTAAATAAAAAATAATACAATTTAAATATTAAAACAATGATAAAAGCAATATTTTTAGTAAAAAAAAAAAAACTACCTTTAATGCCATCTTTTAACATTTGCAAATAAAAGTACTAACTTCACAGAAAATTGAATATGTAACAGCAAAATATTAATCTGAATTTTCTTCCACAAAATAACAGATGTATCCTATTATTTTAAATGGAACACTATAAAATTTTTAAATTTCATTGCATGAAGGTTTCCACATTTGCAACTTCAGATGTAATTAGCATATCTTTCTTCATTTCATCTAGAACTGTAATCAATTAATATCTAAGTCTAAAACTTCAAAGTCTCTTGTATGTTATATAGATTTTTAAAAAATACAAGTTCCACTGAATCTAAAGTTCTTAACATTCTTTTCAAATACAGCATTTGACAACCTATGAGATGTATGCCAGAGAGGAACCATGGGCCACCAAATCTGACATTGCCATCCATGGCCACTAGTCATCTATATTCCTCAGTCTCTACATAGATATTCCCACCCCGAGCCCCTCACTATGTTCTACACAGTATTTTCCAGGATAAATATTTGACCCACGTCAGGAAAATATCTGAAATATTTTAGTGATCTCCTATTTTATCCATAAATGACTCGTGGGAACTAAGCTAGGTACCCCAACTTAAGGTGAAGATTGGGAACTACACTTTCCTTTTCTTGGGTAGAAATGTGGTATTCCATACACAAACTCTTGGCTTTCTATTGGATCCTATGCAATGTTCTGAATTGCCACCAACTTAAGTTTGAGTATGTCTATACTTCATCAGTAAATTTTAGAAAACAAACACAAAACAGACAAAAAATCACTCCAGAAATTTTGGAGGCTAGACCATAGACTGAAAACAAAACAAAACAAATCAAAACAGCTGAGATAGACATGCTCTTGCTTTTATGGTACCATTTTTATGGTACCATTGAGTCAAGAATGAGGAAAAATGAAGGAGACGGGGAAACTACCTAACACTGCCAAGAGGGAGGCAACGTTTAATCCTTAAAAACTTCGATTAGGTCTCTTCCCCTTCTCTAAAATCAAACTCGTGAAATAGCTTACTCTTAATAATGTCAGGAGCCATATATCATGTGATCAGTGAACCCTCTAAGGGTTTTTGAACCGAATCTTCCTTTCTTCTTATTATCAAAGTATCTTACAGGAGTAGGACTCCTGAAGCCACAGGTACTAACTACATCAGTTTTAAGCCCCTCTGGATTGAATACATACTTAAATATACTCACCTGTCTCTAAAATTAAGAGCTTTTCAGCTTTGTTGGAAAGAATCACAAAGCCCCAGAAAATACTAACTACAATAAAATTAGTCTCATCATCGTGCTCCAACCTTAATCACAAATTAGATATTTTGAAAAAGCCATTATTTCTTCCCATCTATCTCATTAAAAAAACAAATGAGATTTACTACAGAATATGCCAAAAATGAAAACTTCAATTTGTTTCACCAAGAGTGGCAACGGCAGACAGAGAATTTTGAGAATATAACCTGCCAATTGCCACACTGTTTCTCTCCATTGAGAAATTACTGTCATTGCCTTTCACTCTCCCCAAGAAAGACAAGGTCTTCGGCGTGTAACAAAAATGGCTTTTGGACCCAAGAATAGAGAAATCGATGTGATAGCGACACAAAACCTAAAGTCCCCTTCTCAACCAGACGGAAGAGTGATAATCAAATAAGCAAAAATAATTCAGACTCCACCAGGGTAAAACTCTCATGGACTGAGAATTTAGCAAATGCCAGGCACCCGTGCAACACATGTTATTTTCAACGATCTCTAGTTCTTTCTAAAACCCTAAAAAGTAAATTTTTAATTTCCATTTGAAAAAATGAGAAACCCCCCAGAGAAGGTCAGTGTGAATTGTCAAAATTTAGTTTTAACTTTAGTTCTGCCTTGTATTAGAAACAAATTTTGTTGCATATGAATTACATATTATATTAAGTAATTTAATACAATATGTTAAATAAATTTATTATATATAAATATTTTTCCTTTTTTGTTATGCTCTATCCCCACTTTTAAAAAGTTAGATATTCCTTTATGTCTTTGGAATTTAAGGAAAAAGATAGAAAGAGAATTACCATTTATTATACTCTAATAGGCAAAAAATATATTTTTATTAAATTATTTGATGCCATAAGAGTTCAAAATAAAAATATTTGCCTAAATCATGCAATGTGAAACATAAGCGATTATTAGTAAAAATTATCATTCAACTTCATTTTTTTTTTAAATATTAGACTCTGACAATTTCAAAAACATATATACAGGAGCTGAGAAGTTGCCTAAAATTTCTGTTCAATTTCCATTCACTTGAGGATGAGATTTTAAAATTGGTCCTGTCAGTATCTCAGTGGTTCATCTCTGTGGCAATCTGGTATGGCATTCCCCAGGAAGATTCTTAAATTTGCCATCTCTCAAATCACCTATTAACTCATGTCCCAGGACTGGACTTACATTTTTCTCCTCCTCAATCACCTGTGCTCCTTTGGCTTGTCATAGAACAAGACTCTGCTCTCAACTTTAAACATTTTCCGCATCCTCCTAAATAAATTCATAAATATCCTTTCTAAGAATTATCATGATTGTTATTAATAATGTTAGAGTCTGTTAATAAAATAAACAATATGGGAAATTTGCAGTGTCACAAAATCTTAAAATCTTAAGATTAGTAGCAAGTCAAATGGGTGACCTACAACTTTAAAAGTGCACAAGATTTTTCTAATTAATTTTATATACTTCATCTCTCTTCTCTATTGCAGACTTCTAATTAATGGTATTTACTTGAATATTTTTAGCAAATAAAGATATACATGAAATAATAATTATTTGTAGCCATAGCCTCTTAGTGTTAAAGATAAAACAGTTATGCTTAAATTCTCATAGCACCATTCATCTAACTTTAATTTTAAATATAATGCTGGAAATTCTTCTAATTTTACCCTAAAGAATTAATAAGATCATGTCTATGAGACTAAATAAAATATTCAGACTTTAATTGGTCCAGGTTATAACATAATCCGATCACTCCCTTTCAAAATCTACTTCCAAAAACATGTGACGTATAAATATATTCAATGCTGTTTGACATAAAAAAAATTTTAAAGAAATTAAAATCATTAAAGTATCTACTTTTGCCTAGATATTTGTAAAGACAAAAAAAAAAATCAATAAATAAAACCTAATGTGGTATTGAGTGTGAGGCAGTATAAAGCTTCATATTTGTTGAATGGAATCTCCAGTTTTTCAGGGAAAGAGTTTCCAATGTAGATACAAATATAAAAATACACATAAATTGTGGGTCATCTCTTTTAAAAATGACTGTATAGAGACAATTGCCACAAATTAGTAGTTACAAAATAGTCACAGGGATGTGAAGTACAGCATAGGGAATATAGTCAATAATATTGTAATAACTATGTATGGTGTCAGATGGGTACTAAACTAATTAGGGGGATCATTTTATTATATAAATGTCTAACCACTATGTGTACCCTGAAACTAATATATCATAATATTGAATGTCAACTCTAATAAAAAGTAAAAATTAAAAAAAAAATATGGTGAGAGACAAAAACAAAAACAAACAATAAAAAGAGACAAATTGCCTAAAAATGCATTAATACCTCCACCATAATATTTATAATGGGAAAACTGCTAACAACAGCATATGTGGAAAACTAATAAGCTATTAAACATGGTTATGCCATCAACAAAACAAAAAGAAAACTGACTAATTGGGAGAAGTTATTCACTAATGATACATCTGATAAGAGGTTAATATCTAAAATATATAAAGAACTCATACAACTCAACAACAAAAAAATAAACAATCCAATTAAAAAACGGGCAGAAGACCTGAACACATACTTCTCCAAGGAGGATATACAAATGGCCAATAGACACATGTAAAGATGCTCAAGGTCACTAATCATCAAAGAAATAAAAATTAAAATCACAATGAAGGGAGGAGAAAAAAATGGCATCTATGATTGAGGTTCTGTTCATCCCTCTGGGGACCAAATCAAAGTTGTGATAGAAACAAGGGGCAAACAACAAAGAAAATTGCCTGGGATCTAGACAAACAAGTTATACAACTAGGAAGAAATCTAAAAAAATCACCTTACAACGACAGAAGGTAGGACAGAGTGGAGATGCGAGGCTGCCCGGTCCCAAGTGTCTGACTGGGACAGAGGCAGTGGCAGTGTCAGTGGCAGCTGCAGAAGCCTCTTAAAGAGGCCGTGTCTGTGAGTGAACTTTTGCAGTGATGGACCTGCTTGCTCTGAGCACCAATGCTGGTTCTGCTGTGCAGGGGGCAACAGGAATTTACAGGGGGACATCGAGCTGTTGGAGTGGGAGCCAAGGCAAGACTCACTCTGTACAGAAGTGCCAGTGGTATCCATTGTTCCTCTGTTGAGCTCTCCCAATTACCAGTGCGGGGACTCAGCACCGCCATAGTGGAGACCTCACCAAACTGGATAACAGAGGTCGCTCTGCCTAGAGGATTCCCTGAAACTCTGCCTCCCCCAACTCATGGCCCCACCCAAGCCACATCTAGGTTTGTCCTCCAGAACTTGGTGTGCCTTGCTGAGCAGAACCAAGACTCACACTGGTGACAGCTGGCCTTGGCTTCTGGCACGGCCTCTTGAGGCAACTATAAGCACAGCATCTGTGGGTTGCTTGCCGAATCTTAACAAGTAGCTCTGGAGGGGTACCGGCTGGGGCTAAATTTGACCTGCAGCTGACTGTGCCACCGGACACCTACCACATAAAGCCACACAAATAAGACTGGAAGACTTAAGAGCTTTGCTTAGTACATAGAAACAGACACAGAAAGGCAGACAAAATGGGAAAACAAAGAAACAGAAACCATATGAAAGAACAGAACAGAGATCGAGGAATAATGGAGTCAAGCCATCTAACAGATGCAGAGTTCAAAACACTGATTATAAAGATACTCAATGAACTTATGGGAAGTAAAGATGAATTCAATGAGAACTTTAACAAAGAGATTAAAAAAAAAAACATAAAAAGGAAAATAGAAATTATAAAAGGAAACCAGTCAGAAATGAAGAATACATTATCGAGATGAAAAGTCCATTAGAGGGAATCAACAGAGTGGAGGAAGAAGAGGATCAAAACACAGATAGAGAATGGGGAATCTAAGAACTCTCAATCAGAATGGCAAGAAAAAAAAAAAGCCAAGACTATAATAATTTAAAGATCCTATGGGACACTATTAAATGTAAAAATATACATGTCATGGGGTACCCGAAGGAAAACAAGATGTTAAGAGCTATTTAAAGAAATAATGATGGAAAACTTCCCTAACCTGGTGAAGGAAAAAGACATAAAACTCCAAGTAGCTCAGAAAGTCTCAAATACCAGGAACTCTAACTTTATATTTCAATAAAGACAAAAAAAACACCAGGAACTCAAACACCAAGACACATCATAATTAAAATGGCAAAGGTTAAATACAAAGAGATACAAAGAGAAAATTTAAAAGTAGCAAGAGAAAAGCAGTTACCTACAAGGGAGCATCCATAAGACTGGCAGCTGATTTATCAACAGAAATTATGCAGGAGAGCAAGGCTTGGCACAAAATATTTGATATGATGAAAACCCAGGATCTACAATCAAGAATATTTTATCCAGCAAAGCTTTCATTTAGAGTTGAAGGACATATAAAATTTTTCCCAGACAAAAATAAGCTAAAGAAATTTATTGCCACCAAGTCAGTATTACAGGAAATGTTAGAGAGACTTTTTTAAGGAAAAAAAATAAATGTATCAAAAACAGAAATAAAGAATGGTAATAATTACATTCCTATCAACAAGTATCTCAAATAGAAAAGTATTAAGAGCTCCAACCAAAAGATAGAGTGGCTGAATGGATAAGAAAACAAGACCCCTACATATTCTACCTACAAGAGACTCACTTCCAGTTAAAAGACACACAGAGAGTAAAAGGAAGGGGTTGGAAAGAGATATTGCCTTGATGGACCTAGAGGGTATTACAAGGAATGAAATGTGTTGGAGAGAGAATGACAAATACCATATAATTTCATGTATATGTAGAATCTAAAGAATAAAATCAACAACAACAAAAGTGGAAATAAAGTCATAGATACAGAGAATATTTAGAAGGATATTAGATAGGAGGGGGTTGGTGGGACAGAAAAAGGCAAAGGGATTAAGAGGTACAAATGGATAGTTGCAGAATAGACATGGAGATGTAGAGTGTAGCATGGAGAGGATGGTTAATAACGTAAGAAAAATGTAAGGGAGAAGAGGGGTACTAGATTTAGTAGAGTGATCAATTTGTGAGTTATGTGGATCTCTGACCATTATGCTATACAACTCAAACTGATATATTTCAATTATAATTGTACGCCAATTATAATTGAAAAAAAACTCACTAAATTGTACAATGTAAATACTAGTGACTATTATATTTCAATAAAGACAAAAAAACTTACAATGAGACATCACCTGACACCTGTCAGAACAGCTATCATCAATAAATCAAAGAACAAGTGTTGGCAAGGATGCAGAGAAAAGGGAACCCTCATACGTTGTTGATGGGATTACAAATTGTTACAGCCACTATGGAAAACAGTATGGAGGTTTCTCAAAAAATCAAAAATGTATATACCTTTTGACCCAGCAATTGGACTTCTGGGTATTTATCCAAAGAAAACCAAAACAATAATTCTTAAAGATCTATGCACCCCAATATTCATGGCAGCACAATTTACAATAACGAAGATATGGAAGCAACCTAAATGCCCTTCAACAGAAGATTGGATAAAGAAGTTATGGTTCATATATACAATGGAATATTACTCAGCTATTAAAATAAATGAAATCCTACCATTTGCAACAACATGGATGGACCTAGAGGTTATTATGCTGAGTGAAATAAGTCATACAGAGAAAGACAAATACCATATGATTTCACTTATATGCAGAATATAAGGAACAAAAAGAACAAACTAATCAAAAACAGACTCACAAATATAGAGAACAATTTGGTGATGAACTGGGGGAGGGGAGTGTTTGGGGGGTTGTGAGAACGGGGTGAAGGGTTAAAGAAATACAAATTAATGGTTGATAGAGGGTCACGGGTTTGGGGAGCACAGCACAGGGACTGCAGTTGGCATTAATGTATTGGCTAGGTGGAAAACCAGAAGAGAGAAGGAGCAATTAGGAGGATCATTTTATAAACTATATAAATGTCTAACCAATGTACTGTATACTTGAAACTAATAAAAATTAAAAAAAAAAAACACGGTTATGTAGCTCCAAATTTATTGATATGCAAAAATGTTGATATTATTTGATTTTTAAAAATAAAGTTTGAGAAGAATGGATCATATAGCGATTGAGTAAGCACTGTGGTTGTGAGCAAGGATTCTGAATCCAGGTACCCAGGTTCAAATTCTTATTCAGACATTAACTGTGTGATGCTGGGCAAATGATTTGACCTTTCTGTGCCTCCGTTCCAGTATCTGTAAAATCGATTAATAATCAAACCTCTCTTAAAAGATTTAGTGATGATGTAATGATTAATGCTCACTGAAATAATGTCCAGTTTATTGTGAGTTGGCAACAAGTGTAACCCATTAATATTTTCAAATTCATGTGTAAGTTTTGTACATGTACTAATTGTATGTACACAAGAGAGCTCTATAAAGATGTTCTCTGAAATTTTTTCTTATAAAGATAATCACACAAGAAAGAAAAGTATGACCAAGTATAATCATTAAAATAATCTCAATTTTTTAAATAACTGACAAAAATTATAAAACAACATAAGCATCAAGCAATAAAGTACTGGATTAAAAATGGTGATACATTCCTAAATAGATTACTATTAATATAAAGTGATGCAAATCTATGCTTATTGACAAAGAAATCAGTAATATATTGCTAAGGATAATGTGTATGATATGACCCTCTTCATGTATCATTGCACACTATGTGCCTAGATACATGTCTAGAAGGATGTGACCAGAATGCTAACAATAGTGATATCTTGGGACAGTGATTTTCTGGATATATCTACTTCTTTCTTATTATGGTCTGTATTTTCCTTTCTTTTTCAAAGATAAACACTTTTCCCCTCAGAATTAATAAAATGATCTTGTAGTTTTGGAGCCATGTTCTACCTCTCTCACTATTATACTTTCTCTATTTCCAGTTTGCAATTGCATTAATTCTCTCAATCTCAATGGACAAAAAAAATACTTGTCTATCTGGACCAATCAGGTTTTTCTCCATGTATTTCAGGCAATTTTTTTAATGAGTAAGAATCTTCTGACTTTTCTTAAATTATGTTTCTGTACTTCAAAAACCCTACCCTATTCTTTGCCCTGCCAAGTTTGTCTGCAACATAACCATGACCGCTGTAATTTTGAAGAAGCTTGACTTTTTCACTTATTGTGTAATTCTATTTTAGCAAAGTGTCAGTAAGAATCATATGGTATTGAAATTTGATATCATCACTGGACTATGACAAGTATTTCTTTTCATCTCCAAGATGACTTTTGCTCTTCTTGCTCCCAAGTGTCTTAATGAAACTCTTAATAACCTCTGGTATTCTCCCAACTTCATTTGAACTTTTGTTTTCGATTCATTTGTATAGAAAATAACACAATACATAAAAATCCAGTGACTGACCAAGCTCATAATGGTTCAGGTCACCTCCACAAACACAAATGTTACAATTTTACATCATCAACATAATTTAAAGCAATAACTAAAACAGTCAAAATTTCAAGCAGAGAAAAATAGTATTTATTTTCCAATAGTAATTTTCTGCCACAAGTAATTTTCTCCCACATCTCCTAATATTATTGGTAAATAATAAATAAATATCTTCCTTTAATGAAAAAGTCTCTAATGATAAAATAATTGAATCTTTCTAATATTGCTAATTTAAAGTATTGGTTTGCAGTTGGATTTCCTGGGTTGGAAATACTAACACATAATCATGGATAATCTTATTTTCTTCATGTATGAAATGGGAACGATACAATTTTCTACTTCATACTGTTGTAGCAATCATATTAGACAATGTATATCTAGGGTTTACCACAGTGTTTGGCTCACAGCACTAAGCATATAAAATTTTGTGTGCTTAAGTTTTTGTTAGCAGTCTGAAATCTCCATACATGGAGCAAACAGTGCAGGAATAATATTATTGTTGATTAACAAAATCATTACAATTTGTTCTCAATAATTTACACAAAACAAACAAATCTAACTAGAAACAAAGAACATTTGTAAAAATGACACTGACTATATCCAAATTGTCCACATAATAAAATTATCAAATTTGCCAACAAGTCTATACTTCTCTTTTTGAGGCTTGACGATTAAGTAAATAAGTTAAAATTATTGCCTACGATTTTAACTGAAATTGGTGCTTTTCAAAAATAAACATAGAAAATAACAAGGTAAACACTATTCTATTTACTTAATATCACAAACCATTTTTAAATAAATAAAAATAAAGAAACACCTAATGAATAATAAGTAGGTTTATTGCTTCAATGGAGAAATAATTCAGAAGGTTTTGTCTTATTAAGCACTATAATCAAGATTCTTAGAAACAGCATTTTAATACTCAGAGTGCAAAGCATGTATTTGCTTCTCTACCCTAATCTCAAAAGGAGCCAAACATTAGTAGAAATTTTAAAGACGTACCCAAACAAACAATTATAAAATGACATTTCAATACTGAAGTTTCAACACCTAAAATGAATAGTGGAGGAATGACATAAGCTAAAAATGTTATTATGCAGATGAAGCCTTCATTTTAATTAAGGTCTGAGAATGAGAGACCTAAGGATCTAATTCCAGAGCTATTTTGACATATATCAAATGTTCTTTAATTTCAAATGAAAAACCTTTTTGACAAGTTCTCATGTTGATATGTTCCTATTAGCTACCGGTACCATTAAGTGGTGTTTTGTCACTGACCTACATTAGTATATCAAATTATGACAGCAAATTAATGGCTGCTCACAATAATAATTCAGGTTATAGTCTCTAGCCGAATATTTAGAAGAGCACCTTAACAGCAATGAAACATGAATGTCTTTGCTTCTACTTTACTTATTTGATAAAAGACACTAAAATAAAATTGAATATAATAATAAATAAGCTTTTCAGGTTCTCAAAATCTTTTCTGCTTAAGAATTAATACAGAAGTTACATAATTCAATTCTGAAAGCCAACTTTCTCTTTAAATGAATAGGACAAAAAATAATTTTGAGAAATCTAAGGACAAAACAAAGTCTTTAGCATGATATATGTGTTTATATGTTGATGAAAACCTCACACTAAAAACATTTAACTCATTTATACTAATTTTTTTTCTTCATATAAGGTAACAAGTTAAAATATGTGATCTATCATTCTTCAGGTAGAGACTACTAACAACATTCTATTAAGATAAGGCGTTTTAAACTTTTTGGAAGAGTTTGCTTAAAACCCCCAATTATATTTCCTCAAGAAAAGCTTCCTGTAGTGCTTATCAACACTGAAGAAGTCTTCTCCTAGAATGATCGCATTTTCCCATAGGTCATTTTTATGGGGAAGGGCGTATGGCTCATCCCAATTTGGTTATGTAGGCAAAAGAGTCAACACTGCCAGGCTGTAGCCTGTGCTACTCCAACCTCTTTTCATCCATTCTCATTCTAGAGGAAACATAAATTAAATTGTAGAATGAGTCAGGTGTTATCTATATGATGGATCACAAATTCATATTGCCAACATAGACCTTGGCCCTGCCCACCAGGCAACTATCTATTTGTCAGTTTCTCCTGAATATCTTAATATACCCCAATATATCCAAAATTGAACTCATTACTCAATGCATTCCTCTCCTCAAAAAAAAAAATCTCTTCTTTCAGCTTTATCTATATCATCGAACAACAATACCATCAGAAAAGTTGCTTGTACAAGACACCTAGAACTTACAAAGTGTTATTGATTTTATACTCCTAATTGGTCTATTCCTTCCATCTTTATCATAATCATGCCATCCCAAGCCACTATCATTTCTCACTCAGACTTCTTACAAAAGCATCCTAACTCATGACTTCTTTCCAATTGTGTCTCCAGAGAGCATACATTTTGAAATAACCATTTAAACCCCTTACTTAGGAAACTTCAGTGGTTCACTAATGCTTTTAAAATAAAATTGCTAATATCGGTATTTTGAAAACCCTGAAAGTTCTTCCCCCGCTTCCATATGACATTCAAACTCCCATCATTCTTTTTTCTACTACCTCTAATTTTCTGGGTTTCTTCCTGGCGCAAGGCTTTTGCACATGTTGTTCTCTCTGGTTCCACTAAGTTCTTTTGTCTCATCTTAACTTGATTATTGTTCACTCAGAACTCAATTACAGTGTCTCTTCCACAGGGACATTCCCTGATCTCCCTACATAAATCAAGTCACTCATTATGGGCACTCAGAGCAACATGGGCCTCTTCTGCGTACCACTTACCATAAATACACTTTTACATCCCTTTCTGTAATTAGAGGTAAACTATATAAAGACAGAGACTGCCTGATTTTATTCATCATGATATTCCAAGCACCTAGCACTGTGTCCAACACATTATGTACTTCAGTAAATGTATACTGAATGAATGACTGTGTCCAACACATTATGTACTTCAGTAAATGTATACTGAATGAATGCATAAATGAAGCAGAAAACAGTAGCCTACATAGATAAATATATATTAGAAAGAAAGGAGAACAGGAAGGAAGGAAAGAAGAACAAAAGGAAGGGAACAAAAGAGGGAGAGAATAGAAAAAAGAGGTTAAACGTATTTTTAACTATGCACATACACTAAAATTGTAATTTTAAAGATTATTAATATGTCTGCTTCCAACAATTCTACCTTTTTCTAACTGATTGTCATTCTATAAAATAAGACTAATCCAGGTCCATATTGCTTATGATAAGATATGTTACATCATAATTTCTTTAGCGTGAAGAGACAACCTTTAGCCTGTTTTTCCCAGAGCCGATTTATTATATGGTAATTACATACAAAATGTCTGAGAACATGATACTTAAAAGGCATATTGTGATTTATGTTACAATGTTTTCCCAAAGTGTTATATTACAATACTCTTCTTACTGGTTGGTAGATCTTCAGTCATTTCCTATTATTCTGGACCAGAACAACAGACTACCTGCTTTAAGTAGGCAAATTACAAATCCTGACACTTGTAAATAATACCCTTGGTTCAACAAAATTCAAACAACCATCTTTCCCAATCAGTTTTTGTGATTGTACCATTCTGACTTCCACATATATTATAAAACACCTATTATAATCTGAAATTTTGATTTGTTTTTCAAATAATGAAATTGTTTCTACCCATGTTTAGACCTTTATTCACCATGGTTTATTCAACTTATTTTCCTCCTTCTACTACACCAATACCTTACAAACTAAAAGATTAAAAGCACACTCCATTTTTCAGCCAACACATGACACTAAATCCAACCTACCAAAAAAGATGTCAAGGATATTTCAACTCTTAAGGCTCATCTCCATACTTTCTGTAGAGCTGCTAAAAATTAGCAGGGTTTACTTTCAGTGATAGAGATAACCCCTGTTAGAGATATGTCTTATCTACTAATTTTCTGCAGAAAAAAGGCAACATTATACTTTACTACTTTGAATTAGTTTGTTTTACATAGCAGTGAGACAAATACTTCAGATTCTTTAAAATTGTTGTATTAAAACAAAAAAAGGCATACTATTTCTTATTGACTGAATATCTAGCCCCCCAAAAGACATGTTGGAGTCAATCTTTAATACCTCAGAATGTAACCTTATTTCGAGATAGGGTCTTTACAAATCATAAAGTTGAAATGAAGTCATTAGAGTTAGCTCTAATTCACATGACTGAGGGCCTTATTAAAAAGGGAAATTTGACACAGACATGCACACAAGAAGAATGCCATGTGAGCATGAAGGCAAAGACTGATGTGTCCAGCCATGTCAAGAAACAGGAAAGATTGCTGGAAAACTGAAATCTAGGGAAAAAGCATGGAACAGATTCTTCCTCACAGCCCCCAAAAGGAACCACTTGTGCCAATACTTTGATCTCAAACTTCTAGCTCCTAGAACTGTGAGACAATAAGTTTCTATTGTTTAAGCCATCCAGTCTGTGGTACTTTGTTATGGCAGGCTTAGGAAACAAATACACTATTAAACAATTAGTATAAAAAGGAGAATGTTTATAGCTTGGCATCCCTCTGATGATATAATAATATATTCACCAAAACTGATACATGAGTAGGAATGATAATAACACATCAACTAACTTCCTTCTATTCTGTCTCCTCTATTTTCCTCTCTCTTGTCCACTCCCTTCCTTCCTTTGTTATTTTTCTCTTTTCCTTCCCTCTCTCATTTCTTTCTTTCTTTCTTTCCTTTGGATAGTATAATGAATAAGTCATGGGTGCAACCACCAAGAAGAACACTATTAAAAAGAAATCTGAGGTTTCAGTCAAGATGGTGAAGTAGATAAATGCTATGCTTGCTTCCTCTCACAATCACATCGAAATTACAACTAAACTGCTAAACAACCACCAATGAGAATTGCCTGAAGTCTAGCTGAACAGAAGTCCTACAACTAAGAATATACAGAAGAATCCACATCAACACTGGTAGGAGGGGCAGAGACATAGAACGGACTGGTCCCACATGCATGAGTGGCAGTTAAAAAAAGAAGGAATATCTCAGTAGCGAAATATCCTGAGGACTGAGAGATGCCAGCCCCATACCAGGCTCCCCAGCATGGGGTCCCAGTGCCAGTGAGAAAGTCCCCACAACTTCTGGCTATGAAAACCAGCAGATGTTATGGCTGAATGAAACTGAGGGCAGCAGAAATCCCAGACCTTCCTCTTAAAGGACTCACCCATGGACTTACTCACTGATGGATTCACTCACTCTGAGCTCTAGCAAAGAGGCAGCAGCTCGAAAGGCACTGGGGATATACAAGGAAAAACTGAATTGTCTGGCTTAAGGATTAGGGCTGAAGGAGTTACTTTCTCCCAGACAGAAATATTGGCGGAAATCATTGTTCTTTTGTTGAACCCTCCCCCTACCCAGTGTCCAGAGAAAGGTGGGCACAGTATCAGAATTTCCATCAACCTAGCTAACACTGTTCGCCTTACCCTGATGATTCCCTGAGACCTTGCCCCACCTAACTTGCAGGCACAACAAAGCCACTTCTAGTGGTCTGTCTTGGCTCATGCTGCAGACTTCCCTGAAAATTTTCAAAAGTCCGTAAACCCCAAACAATCAGCTTCTGGTCTTAGTGTGCCCTTGCCAAGCAGCCCCAAGCCCGGCACTAGCAGCAGCCAGCCTCGGTTCACAGCTTAGCCTCTATTGGGTGGCAACACAAGTGGCAATAACTTACAGATCACTTTGTAGCTCATAGCAAGTGACCCCAGGCAAGGCTTAGGCAGTATCTGACCTTAACCTGAGACAGAACCCTTCCTAAAGGGCCTCAGAACCAACATACTTGCTAGCCAACTTCAGACCACACCAGAGCACCACCAACTATTTTCACAAGACATACCCAAAGGGCTTACTCAGCAGGCACCAGAGCCCCACAAAAGCAAATCTTACTCTGTAGGGTCATCCCCTGCAAAACAGCTCCTGCACTGTAATCACAACCTGTCTTCAGGACCAATCAGCCTGAGAGTCACTCTCTCTCACTGATGTGCAAACAGCAACCAAGGCTCAATTACAATAGGAGGGCACATGCAACCCACACAAGGGAACACACCTAGAGCACCCAGCTTAGGTGACCCGGGAGACTGTGCCACTTGCCCCTATAGAACATCTTAAGGCCACTCTACTAAGATCAGGAGACATAGCAGTCCTATCTAATATATAGAAACAACAGGGAGGCAGCCAAAATGGAGAGACAAGGAAACATGTCCCAAATGAAAGATCAGGACAAAGCTTCAGAAAAAGAACTAAATAAAATGGAGACAAGCAATCTACCATATGCAGAGTTCAAAATACGGGTTATAATGATACTAAATGAACTTAGGGGAAGAGTAGAACTCAGTGAGAACTTTAACAAAGAGATAGAAAACATAATAGTGGAGATAGAAAACAAACAAACAAAAAGTCAGATATGAAGAATACTATAGCTAAAATAAAGAATACCTTAGGAGGAATTGACGGTAGATTACATGAAGCAGAGGATTGAATCAGCAATTTAGAAGATAAGGTAGCAGAAAACACCCAATAAGAACAGCAACAAGGAAAAAGAATCCAAAAAAATGAGGATAGTTTAAGGGGACTCTGGAACAATATCAAGCATATGAACATTCACATCATAGTGATACCAGAAGGAGGAGAGAGAGAGCAAAGAACTGAAACCTATTTCGGAAATAATGACTGAAAACTTTCCTAACTTGGTGAAGAAAGTAGACATAGAAGCTCAAGAAGCACAGAGTCTCAAACAAGAGGAACCCAAAGAAACCCACACTCAAACACATCATAATCAGAATGCCAAAGGTAAAAGACAGAGAGTCTTAAAAGCAGCAAGAGAAAAGCAGTTAATTACCTACAAGAGACCGCCCATAAGACTGTCAGCTTATTTCTCAACAGAAACTCTGTAGGCCAAAATGGATTGCCATGAAATATTCAGAGTGATGAAAATCAAGGACCTACAGCCAAGATTACTCTACCTGGCAAAGCTATCATTTAGAATTAAAGAACAGATACAGAGCTTTCCAAACAAGAACAGGCTAAAGGAACTCATCACCATCGAATATTTCTTTCTAACATTACAAGAAATGTTAAAAAGGACTTCTTTAAGAAGAAAAAGGAAAAAAAGAAAAAAAAAAACAATATGAATAATAAAATGGCAATAACTATGTATCTACCAATCAGCAATTATTTTTAATGTAAATGGGTTAACTGTTTCAGTCAAAAGACAGGACGGCTGAATGAATAAGAAAATAAGGCCTCTACATATGCTGCCTACAAAAGACTTACTTAAGACAGAAGACATACACAGACTGAAAGTAAAGGGATGGAGAAAAGTATTTCATGAAAATGGAAACGGAAAAAAAAAATCTGGGATAGCAATACTTATACCAGACAAATAAGCTTCAAAACAAAGGCTACATAACAAGAGGCAAAGAAGGACTCAGCAATCCCACTTCTGGGTCTTTGTCCAAAGAAACTCAAAACACTATTTCAAAGGGACATGTGCATCCATATGTTCATCACAGCATTATTTACAATAGCCAAGATATGGAGGCAACCTAGGGATCCATCAATAGATAAATGAATAAAGAAGAATTAAGAGGGATTAAGAGGTACAAATTGGTACTTACAAAATAGTCATGAAGATATAGAGTATAACATGGGGATATAGTCAGTAATATAAAAACTATGTATGGTGTTAGATGGGTACTGAATTTATTGGGTGACCTCTTCATAAATTACATAAATGTCTAATCACTTTGTTGTACACCTGAAACTAACATATTGTATGTCAACTGTGATTGCAAAATAAAAATATATATATTCAAAAGAGATAAAATAGGAAAGAATTTTCTGAGCACAGAAATCCATTATTTTGTACTTAAATACAGAAGAGAAAGGAACAGATGGTTATAAAATCTAAAATTTTATTAAAAACATATATTCCCCTCTATTTTTCTTGGAGGAAAATAGCCTGAACTAAAGAGATTTAAGGCTGACTTGAGTGTCTTTATTTGTATTAAAGTTATGAGAAAGCTATCTATCTCTGACATTTGCCCATGATACTCAGTAACCCATATAAAGCTGAACCAAAACTTATAAGAGATAATGGACAAAGGGGACACAAGCAAGGACTTCATTGGCTAAGGAATTTCAAGGACTCTCTATGGAATTCTATGGTGAGGATGGGACCTTCCCAGGCAACATATAAAACATATGTGACTGAAAATGATATATTTGAAGGTAAAAGAAGACAGAGTAGACTGTTGTCCCTGAGTGAGCAGCTGGCAACTCCTAGCTTGAGCGTGAACACACGCACACGCGCTCGCGCGCACACACACACACACACACACACACACACACACACACACTCTAAAGTGACATAAGTAATATTCTACTCCTTATGGGTAATACTGAAAATCTTGTCTTGAGGTTCCCTCTTGTGACAGGCTAAACCAAGTTCACTGAAGTAAAGAAAGAGTCTGTTGGTGTTTTTATTTATCTTTTAACTAATTGCTTTTTGATACAGCTCGTATTCAATACAACATTATTAACATCTATGTAATAATTACTGAAAATTATATTTATGAAATTAAATGTTTTCACCTTAAAATATACTTCATTCCCAGCTGTTATTCATTGGTGGTCCTAAAGGCTGGCAATTGAAACCCAACCTCTAGCTTCTAGGATTGTCAGTGTTCAGTGCCAATTGTCTCTGACCAGGGAATGAGGTTATCTTTTCCTGTTCTCTGGTTTATTCTGTGTGACAAACAGATCTAGTAAGAACTATTAAAGCTAATTAACAGTCATCCAGTACTCCGTAGTACTCAGCTTACTATGGCTTTACCTGAGCCAGAGAAAAAGAAAAATTACAAAACTTCATAAGTGATAATTTAGATATACAAGTTAAAGATGCTTACCCCAAAAGATGCAATGATCTTTATAAGGATGTGTTCACATTGCATTGTCAAAATAAACATCGACAGTCTTATTGTCTGGAAAATTTATTTGCCTTTACTTTCATCTCTTTTCCCATTAATAACTATTGATCTCATATACTCAGAAAGAGAATAGCAATTATTTAATTATCCATTCCATAATATGTATTTTAACAAGATCCCTTTCAGTTATGGAAGTTACGATTTTACAACTGCATGCAGCTTTCTACTTACACAACTGCATGTAGCTTTCTAGTTAAAATGCTTATTTTTTTTCAAAATACTGAACTTTAAAAGTAATAACTGAGTGAAGTGAGAGAAGGAGCAGAGATTCCAAGATATTCTGTGGAAAGAAAAGCATTTACCATTCACAGTGTTTTATTTGGATTGATTTCCTGTCATTGGAGACACAGACTCCAGACACAAGCCATATGTCACAGAGCATATGTTTTTAAAACTTAAGCAGCAGGAATTGCCATAAAACAACAGAGTAACTAGTTGTAAGCAGGGAGCTCAGGGGTCCAACATATAAAATAATGTTTCCTCTTTTTTAATAGATATTCTACTGACTAGTTTTGAAGTGTCAAAATTAGGTTATCCTCTGATAGCAGTAGGGAAGTAGGTTTGTGATGCAATTTGTTTAGTCCTTTATTATTTATGTTACAAAATATAAAATAATATTTTAAATTAGTGCTCTTTAACAAGAAAATAGCAGACTGAAAAAATGAAGCTTCTGCTTAAATTTAATGAAGTTAAACAATCTGACAAGCAGATACAAATCCTGGAAAAACAGAATTCAATCTGATTTTATCCTTTAGGAATAAGTGCTGGAAAAGAGAAGGCAAGACTTTTAATTCAGCACTACC
>NW_011888791.1:5899011-5956300 GCF_000151845.1 Pteropus vampyrus | reverse complement strand
CTCTAAAGTGACATAAGTAATATTCTACTCCTTATGGGTAATACTGAAAATCTTGTCTTGAGGTTCCCTCTTGTGACAGGCTAAACCAAGTTCACTGAAGTAAAGAAAGAGTCTGTTGGTGTTTTTATTTATCTTTTAACTAATTGCTTTTTGATACAGCTCGTATTCAATACAACATTATTAACATCTATGTAATAATTACTGAAAATTATATTTATGAAATTAAATGTTTTCACCTTAAAATATACTTCATTCCCAGCTGTTATTCATTGGTGGTCTTAAAGGCTGGCAATTGAAACCCAACCTCTAGCTTCTAGGATTGTCAGTGTTCAGTGCCAATTGTCTCTGACCAGGGAATGAGGTTATCTTTTCCTGTTCTCTGGTTTATTCTGTGTGACAAACAGATCTAGTAAGAACTATTAAAGCTAATTAACAGTCATCCAGTACTCCGTAGTACTCAGCTTACTATGGCTTTACCTGAGCCAGAGAAAAAGAAAAATTACAAAACTTCATAAGTGATAATTTAGATATACAAGTTAAAGATGCTTACCCCAAAAGATGCAATGATCTTTATAAGGATGTGTTCACATTGCATTGTCAAAATAAACATCGACAGTCTTATTGTCTGGAAAATTTATTTGCCTTTACTTTCATCTCTTTTCCCATTAATAACTATTGATCTCATATACTCAGAAAGAGAATAGCAATTATTTAATTATCCATTCCATAATATGTATTTTAACAAGATCCCTTTCAGTTATGGAAGTTACGATTTTACAACTGCATGCAGCTTTCTACTTACACAACTGCATGTAGCTTTCTAGTTAAAATGCTTATTTTTTTTCAAAATACTGAACTTTAAAAGTAATAACTGAGTGAAGTGAGAGAAGGAGCAGAGATTCCAAGATATTCTGTGGAAAGAAAAGCATTTACCATTCACAGTGTTTTATTTGGATTGATTTCCTGTCATTGGAGACACAGACTCCAGACACAAGCCATATGTCACAGAGCATATGTTTTTAAAACTTAAGCAGCAGGAATTGCCATAAAACAACAGAGTAACTAGTTGTAAGCAGGGAGCTCAGGGGTCCAACATATAAAATAATGTTTCCTCTTTTTTAATAGATATTCTACTGACTAGTTTTGAAGTGTCAAAATTAGGTTATCCTCTGATAGCAGTAGGGAAGTAGGTTTGTGATGCAATTTGTTTAGTCCTTTATTATTTATGTTACAAAATATAAAATAATATTTTAAATTAGTGCTCTTTAACAAGAAAATAGCAGACTGAAAAAATGAAGCTTCTGCTTAAATTTAATGAAGTTAAACAATCTGACAAGCAGATACAAATCCTGGAAAAACAGAATTCAATCTGATTTTATCCTTTAGGAATAAGTGCTGGAAAAGAGAAGGCAAGACTTTTAATTCAGCACTACCTGGAAAACATGACCTGCATATAAAGAAAGTAACTCTTATGGAATATCCACATTTCAGATTGTATTTATCATTAGTGAGTACTCAGATTCCTTGTTTCGATTAAGACAGGGCAATAATTCTAGGCTTTGTGAAGAGTAGAATGTTATTATTTTTAAAAGTCTGTTTATTTACCTAAAGTTTAAATATTTTTTTCAGAACCATAAACCATGATAAAAATACAGGAAATATTTTATCAGCATTGACTATTTCAGCTGGGTATAACCATCTATGCCTCTAATAATTTCTATCACCACTATCAAACCCTCTCACAAACACATACATCTCCTTCCCTTTGGAAGCTTCTTAGCATTAATAGAAATTTACAGTTGCCATAAATAATAAAGGCAAGAAGGGCACTAAATCTGTGTCATAGGAGAGGAACAAATTCTTGGGTGATACAAAACTCCTCCTGACCCCCGCCCCTAACTTCATTCACTGTCCTAGGATGAACTTTATTATGTGTTAGACAACTCTATCCCCAGAGGAAAAAAATGGTGTATATGTGGGTATGTCTGTGTATATGTGTGTGTGTGTAGTATACAGTTCCAGATGAACTTTTAAGTGACTGTATGTAAGAATTCAAAATAGAGTGCTCTACCAGTTATCCTTTAACTGATTAGTGGTCAGACTTCATTAATAGATGTGATAAAATAAATGGTTCATTTCCTACATAGGAGAAAAAGAAAAAAGAGAGAAAATAAAGCTGTCTATCGCTGTAAAGGAGTTACTAAACATTCTCAACTGGAATGACATCCTCAGTTAGAATTAGTTTGCAACACAACTTCAAAAGTGGAGGCTGGGAAAAGCACAAAAATAAAGAGGAGCTAGAAAGTGAAGTAACTAGAAAAGAATGTGATAAGAATGAAAACATAAAATGGCATGAAAGAAATAAGTATGTGAAAAATCAAATCTTGAATAATTCCATTCAATTTAACTGAGCAAATATTTAGTTGAGTAGATACTCTGTACAAAATGTTGTATTAAGATCTGTGAGTGACATAAAAGTATATAATTTTTTTCTTCTTAAAGAAGTTCAAAGTATAATTAGGAGAGTCAGATATACTAGTGTTGTCCATGGACCAGCTATACCAGAATTACTGGGAATGCATGTTAAAAATCACACTTCATTAATAACTCAGAATATGTCAAAGTTACCTTCCATCTGGAGAAAGTCAGAATATTTTCTTTCTTCAGTGCAAATTAGTCCAGATTAGAGAAATCTCTGTGGATCATCGTAGCCCAGAACCATTGAGCCAAATTATTATTTTATCAAAATAATCGTAAGAATTTTTCATGTTTTTTCTTTCCTAGTTTGCTGAAAAGTGTGGTGAAAATGCAAAAGAAACACATTCATTCATTTTCCTTTTGACCATGAATTTTTGTCTCCATATTTCAAATTATGATATGAGTTGTGTAAATTGTCATCTTTCATGAATTGTTTTAAAAGTTAAAGATGTGAGGTTTATTTTTCTTTATTTCTATCAATGATTATCTTACCTTGGTAAAAGAAGAAAGGATAACAAGCGTTATAAATGGGAAGATGCATCAAGAGAAAATAACACGTATATCTGAACAAAAAGCAGAACAGTGCTATAACAAACATAAATAACAGAGCATGATTTCTTTGTTGCAGCAGTTTTGGAAGTAAAGCTTGCGAAAGCAGGAGAGGGAATAAGAAAGAACTAGAAGAACTAGAATGTGATCAGAATAAAACCAGTAAATAGCCTGGAAGATATGGGTATGCAAGGTTACATATTCTGATTTTTTGGTTAGACATTCACGCTTTGACTTGATTTCTCCTTAAGTAAGAAATGAAAATTGAGAATTCAGCAATGCTCAAGTCATGAATCAAGTGCAATTAACTGGGATGATTGCATCTATCCCCTCATCCCTGGGGTGGATATCTCAATCATGAGAGAATCATGGCTTCACACCAAGAGTAGTTGCTGTGGGGCTGGATGACAGGCAGTGCTGATCCTTTTCTCTTTGACCATTTATCATCATAAAATAAGCATCTGCATTAAAACCTGCAGGCCTGATGAATCAGAATCTTTTGGATCGGGCAACTCAAGAAACTGAATTAATAACAAAATAAAATCTGAAAACTTAATTTCTAATACAAGAATATTTTGAAAAGTACTGTAATAGATCTTCACTTGGCATGACATGAAGGACATTAGGGAGGCAGATAACTGAAATGGGTGGAGGGAATCTGAAGATTATCTTTTTGAGAAACTAGAACTGAGCTGAGTCTTGAAGGATGATTAGAACTTTATTAGAACTTTATTGGGCACATATAGGACAGAGAGATCTACGTCACGTATAGGGAATAGCTATAACAAAGTCTCAGAGGGGAAATAAATAAAAGCTTTTAAGGATATTTAAAGATCCGATAATGGAGTACAGTGAGAAAACAAAGCCATATAATAGGAGCCCCAAACTAGTAAGGGCTTTAAGGGCATCTAGATTAAGCAGTTTAAACCACATATTCTGGAAAATACAGACAGACACAGAAGGTTTCTGAAGATACACAAAACTAAATCAGATAAAGTTATGAGAGGCCAATTTAGGTGAGACAAACTGAAAGAAAGATGCACTAGGCCACTATGGAGGACTTTACCAGGTATAAAGGGATCAATTTAAGACACAGTCATAGTAAAAGATACCTAGCATATACTTGGAATTGCAGGCAAAAAATTGGGGGTTTATTTAGTTATATATTGAGTATGACAGTGACAGCATCAGACATTAATCTAATATGGCAGCAATGTAAAATTGGAAAAAACACCACCTATGTGGAATTAATATAAAAAGCTTGAGTATCTGAACTTTCTGCTACATTATCTATTTCAGTGAATGGCACCAAAAATTACATATTTCACCAAATTTTATACCTGCAAGTCATTCCAAACGTGTCTTCTCTAGCCATATCCTTCCACATCCATGAAGATATTACTAACAACATTTAAAATATATATTATATAATGCCTACTATGTGCCAGGAAATATTCTCTATGCTTTACACATACAAATTTAGTCCTTGTAACAACTCTCTGATATAGGTACTAGTGTCATTTGTAGATGAAGAAGAAATTGAAACTCAGAAAGACAAAATAATTTGTCCAGGATCACAGAGCCAATAAGAAACAAATTATTATGCTATAATACTCCCTAAATAACTTCTGAATTATTCCTTTCCAGTATATTTTTCCTCCATGACCTAGTAAAAGAGTCTCTCATCTCTTATCTAAACTATACAACAGTCCCTGAAGGAATGCTTCTGCCTTCAGTTTTATCTCTTCTCAAGCCATTATACTATCACATCAGTTGTTCTAAAATGAGAACCATAGCCTTGCTCTGCTGTAAGACAAATAAGATAGGATATGCACACTCCCCATTGTACCATTTTTATAAACTCTTAATCACAGAAAGAGAAAAATTCAGGGAAATCAGTTACAGCTTGTCCTGGCTTTATAAATCGAGACATCAAGTGCTATTGATTCCTGGAGTAAAATAATCTATTATTTCTTCATTTCTACAGAGAAATCACTAATTTTGTTCTATCGAAGACATTTTTATCAGTTAAAGTCCTCTCAGGAATCAGATACCATACCCAAAAAGTGTGATTGAAGAGATATTAGTGAAAGGACTGCTTATCAAGGAGCTGGCAATGCTAAGGAAAATCACGAAGACTATGAAAGACCCTGAGAGAGATAGAAGCCACTCTCCCACCTTAGCCTGAAGGGACAAGATGTCTGGATCTGGCAAGAGACAATAGACAGAGGGGGGGCCACCAGACAGGAGCCACTGCTTAAGCAGAGGAACACAGCCATTGGCAAACCATGGCCCCCTAAAAGAAGCAGCTAAGGAAATAAATCCTTCAACCTCTTTTCCTACAAACCAATCTCTCTCCCCTTGATCCCACTGGCCTAATCGAATCAGAAGCTGGAAGACAAGTGAGCCCAGCTGAGTCAGCGTGCACAGGTCAGTCAACCTGTCAAGGAACACAGCAAGGTAGACAAGGTTAGAAAGTAAATATGGAAATATAAATGGGGAATATACAGCATATTTGTTTCCTTTATGTATAACAGTCTCATTTTTGTAATAAAATTCTTTAAATGAAGGGTTATCTGAAAATAAGAAACAAGCATATCATCTGATACTCATTCATTCCATTTCCCACTGTCTTTTTGCAGCAATGGCCTTGCCTCTCACCTACCATAAAATCAAGGATTTCAGCAGGTAGAGACAGGTATAAATGCTTATTGCCAACAAATAAATCCTAATGCAGAGCAAGACCATATTAGGGTATTCATTTTTCAGAAGTATCAGTTTCTTTACTCCTAATGGCTCTTAGAATTGCTTACCATCATAATTTATTTACAACATTTAAAAAATTACTACAATCAAAATATAAGTGTCATATGATCTTCCAGGTACCAGATGTGATAGGTAACAAATAATTGTCAAACAAAAAGTTTTGCACAAATATATTCCTGAAGTAAGTTCACTTTAAAAATATGAGGCAAAAATATAGAAGCAAAAAATCTCATTGTTTTTGAAATGTAAGTTGTGGAATATTTTTAGGATATGCAGTCCTAGCTAACTAGGACTGTGGAGAATGTTTAGAGGGTACTGAATGCCCCATGAAAGACCAGAATCATAGCAACATTTGGTAACTTTCACATTTTGGATAGACCACACAGAGCAGGTGCTACAAAATTCTTAACTGATTTTTAATTTTTTATCTTAAAATTGCTTACTTGACAAATACCATATAAGTGTTAGCCTATTGAAGTAATCTATATGTTAAAATGGCGTGTATGTTATAAATTAAGGAGAAAAAGATTTACATGGTTAAGAGGACACATCCGGTATCATATGTAGCAGAACAGGAGTTAAAAACAAGAGGGATGAGTTCTGTTCAGAACCAGAAAGGACTGACCCAGCAAAGAAGGGGACATGGAGAGAGGGGTAGACCCTTATTCCATTCCAGCTGGTAATTGCTAAGTGAGAATTCGGTGTCATTGTTAATATACCTCCCCTTGTCTTTTTATTAAGAAAAAGGGGGAATATATATATATATATACTGAAACTTCTCCATTTTAGTGTTGGAAATTGATGCAAAAATATTTGTACATGCATTCTATACTCCAGCCACACAAATCTACAGGTGAACAACAGCACACAGGCCACCAACTGTTCCCTCAATTATAGATAAAGGACATCATTCTTATGTATGCAATTGTTTTCTCTGTCATCAGTTATTCTGACATGACTGTTTGCTTTGTTGATCTTCAAAGTAGCTTTCTAGTTTTCAGATAATCATCTAGCAACAAACTGCTACAATCTGTTTTTTTCTTTCATTCTGAATTGACAAATTATTTAACTGCACTGACTCATTTTTCACATATATTTATATTTTCACATAAAAAAAAATTAAAGCTATGTGATACTTAGACCATGAAACCTATGTAAATAATTTCTCAAAGAACCACATAGAGGACATGTTCTTTTTGTCATTTAAAATATTTATGAGTGAAATGAAGAAGCAATTTAAACAGTTCTATTGGACAACATATTTCAGATTCCTTGCCTATCTAAATTCACATACTTTTGAAAAGGAAAGAAAGATGGAAAGGCAGTTTCAATAAAATAAAATATTTCTGAACTATGTAATATCTCTGTGTGTTTGTATAAGGTCTCTTAAAGAATTTCATTGGGTTTCCTCAAACATATTATTTATTTATTTATCTATCTATCTATCTATCTATTTATTTATTTTAAACACCTTTATTGAGGTATAATTGATATATAAAGATCTGCAGATATTAATATATGCAATTGATGAGTTTGGACATAGGCAAACTCCTGTGATACCATCACCACAATCAAGGGAACAGATGTATTCAACACCTCCCAGAGTCTCTTTGTGTCCCTTTGTTTTCTGTGTGTATGAGGTAAAATCACTTAACATTTGATGTTCCCTTTTAACAAATTGTGGAATGTGCCATACCACATTGTTAAATATTGCCACTTTTATTATAAAACAGAACTCTAGAACTTATTCACTATGTAACTGAGACTTTATACATACTGAATAACAACTCTCCATTTCCCCCATACTATCAAATGAGCCAGCATTCTCACTTCTGGATATTTAAAATAAGTGAAATCAAGATCTCAAAGAGATCTCTGCACTTCATGTTCCCTGCAGCATTATCCACAAAGGCCAAGATATAGAAACAATCCAAGTGTCCAACAACAGATAAATGGATAAAAAAAATAGTGTGGTATATACTACAATGGAATAATATTCATCCTTTAAAAAGAAGGTAATCCTCCCATCTGCAACAAGATAGATAAAACTGGGAAAACTGCTCAATGAAATAAGCCAATCATAGAAGGACAAATACTGTGTGATTCTACTTATACGAGATATCTAAAATAGTCAAATTCACAAAAGCAGAAAGTACAGTAGTAGTTGTCAGGGACTGGAAGATGAGAGAAATGGGTCAAAAGTGTTTTTATCAATGTTTAAAATCTAGTCCTTCTTAGTATAAGGTAAGTTTACAAATTAGGAAGATTTTACAATGAAAATTTTGTGATTTGTAGTACTAGTTCATGAAAAATATCATTAACTATCAATGAAAAATGATATGTTAATATTAAAGATGGACATACATAGCAGCATAAATATATATAAATTCTAAAAAAGTAAAAATCAGTACCTTCAACATTAAAGAAAAACACGTTTTTTATGAAAAAATACTTATATAGTGACATAATTCTTCAATCAAATGCTCAGATTAAAAAGAAAATGTAATTTTCTGTATTTAGCCCTGAGCAATTTGATGTGAAGCATGAAAGAAAAATCTACAGAATAATTACTATACATGTCATTATACCAAGTAATAAAAGGTATTAAAATAACATTTATACTGTAGAAACTAGTATTTTAATCTATCCATATTCTGTTTAGTTTATAAACATAGATATCTAAAAAAAGTTCTCTGTCACGAAAATGCTCTTCTTGACACAGATGCCTTACCACTCTCCTACTCTCTTATTCCATACCTCGTGCAAGCACATTTCCTCTTTTTTTCTCAAATCATGACATTATTCTGGGTTATTGTAATACTTGTCTGGAAAGATACTTGACACTGCTTGACACCGCTTAGGACTATAGGAGGGAGAGGGTTATTAGATTTTGCAATAATAGGAATAATAAAGACCAATTGCCTTATTTTGTATATGCTTAATAATTTAACTAGATTAGTCACACCTTTGCCATTGGTAATTAAATTTGTCTATTTGAGAACTTTCATTTTGAAATCTCACATATTCAAAAAGCAATCCTTTTTTCTTCATAACAATTGGCCACAGACCTTTGTTTCTAAAAAGAGATCAAATAAACTAACTCTCATTTAGTACATAGAAGTCAAACAATTTAACTAAGAAGACACAGATAATGGAGTAAGAGAAAATAAAATCCAGTTATTCCTATGTCTGGTCATAGTAAATATCTTCGAAATTATTTGGATGATGTCTACACACATAAAACAGCAATATTAAGTTTGAATACATATCCATTTTGTTCATCCCATAAATCCTGGAGTCAAGTGAAAATCCCTTCATTAACTATGTGATTCAGTACGAGCTGGTAAAATTGATTAAGCCTCAGTTTTCGCATCTGGAAAACTGAAGCATAGACAATTCTGAAGTCTCCCTCAAGTCCTCAAATTCAGTTAATCAGCAATTGGTTTGCATTCAGAAATTAGCCAAGTGACCAAAGTGGCCTTACTCCAGTCCATGCTGACAACAGCATGTCAGCACTACCTTAGCAGAATTCAGACATGCCATTAAATCCAAACAACATTAAACTAATGATAACAAAAAGAATTTAAATAGCCAATTTGAGTTAATACAAAACTACAACCTTGTCAGGAAAAAGGACAGACAGCACATGCCTTCCTATGCAGCTGAGAGAAAAATTTTGTCATCACCAAGTCCAATTCAAAGAAAGTCCTTTAAAAGACTGAGTATGAAACCAGTTCAATATTAATGTAAAATATCTTCAAAAACATTGTTAGTCTTAGATTTAAAATTACAAATTAAAATGAATAACCAATTTAAGTAAAATATGGTATAGGCTGTATCATACAGCCTAGGTGTTTAGTAGGCTATACCATCCAGGTTTGTATCTTAAATGGATCACACAGAACAACAATAATAATAAATTAATTTTTCTCCAATTATTTTGAATTCAGTTACATTTTAATATGTAGTCACAGTAAATAACATTAACAGAGTAAGATTTATACTTTAGCTCAAGTTAAAGCAAAAATCAAAAGTCTTTATTTTGGCTATGATGTATTGATGCATAGATATTGATGTATAGATTATTATTGATAATCTAATGACCTAACAATTTTATTCGTTTCAACAATGTGAATTTTTGTTTTAGTGACATAATACTTACAGAAGTAATTTTTAATTAATTGTAGTTCTTCGATCAATAACAAGCCAAATAACAGTAATAAATCTTCCTCTCCCATTCCTCCCAATCTTCACCCTCAACTATGATGCTCATATTTGCAAAAATTTAATGCCATCATTTAACAAAATAAAATGATTTCACAAATAAAATGATTCTGAATCTATTTCAATAAGCAATATATTTTAATATCAAATTCTATCTTGACTTAATAAACTAATGAGAAACCAGAGTATCCTGAGCCTACATTTTAAAATATACCTTATATTTTCATTTCAATAGCTTGTATTTAAAATGACTTCTCAGTTCCAGGTGACAAACAAGTAATACTTCTTGATCTCTATGTATTTTAAGTTGTGGTTAAGATATTCCCTCTAGCAAAGTGTTGGTGTTAAGAATTTGGGGGATCACAGCTCTCAGCAGAGATAATTACAAACTAAAAATAAGTCTGTAATAGAAATGTGACTCATCACAGGCAAAAGATGATATCTAGAGCAGATTGAAATTATCAAATGAATATAAAAACAAAGCAAAAAATGTCCTGGTGTTTTGGGGAAAAGCTCTATAGCAGTCTCACTGGAAAAAAAGCAAAAATAAAAAATAATTTCTAAATTTGAGATATAGCAGATCTGGTTTCAAACCTTAAGTCACATGAATTTGACTCATCTTCATGATGAAATACAAATTATACATACATGCATTTTTAAAATCTTTTTAGAAGGAGATTTGCATCTTAAGTGGATCAAATCTATTTTGTATAGTGTCATTTTTTTAATGCAGTGTTCTAGAGTAAGGTAACATGGTTTAAGTTCAAATTTTATTTACTACTTGTATAATCGCAAGAAAGTCACTGAACCTCCCTAAGTATCAGTTTCCTTACCATTCATAGTGGGATACCTCACAGGATTAATAGAATTAATGAGATAATCCCTTCAAATTAAATAAGATAAATAGTAGTTATATTTAAATTTGTATTTAAATACATTACTCAATATCTTTCATCATTTCAAAGTTAAAGACAAATAAACATTGGGTTATCTGAATTGACTATAGTTTGCTGACAATTCTATAAGCAAAGTAAACTCTTACTGGTGTCGCACTGGCCACATTTTGAATGTCAAGGCTCAGGCTATGGCGTGATTGCTAATTTAAAAAGGAATCAAATGTAAGAGACTGAATGCTCAGAAAGCTGAGAAGAGAAATAGGAAATGGAGAGTGGCAGTAAAGAGAATATGGTAAAAAGAAATATCTTTGAGAGGAAGAAATAACTGCATCTTCATAATAATCCTTTGAAGTTGGCATTTTTGCTATTTAAAAAGTTTAAATTTCCCCTAGATTACAAAATTAGAGAACTGCAATAGTATGTAACCCTAAATTATTTTATTTAAATTAAAGTGCCACTTTAAATCACTGCCTTAGATCAATTATTTACGGTCTTGGCATCTTCGGGTTTGAAGAGAGAGCTTTTACATTAATGCAATGACTTAAAAATGGTAGGTCTCAGCTTAAATGTCACCTCCTCAAAGAATAGTAGGCACCCTCAAGATTTCTACCACATTATACAGTATGCTTCTTTAATGTGGTTATTAATAAAGTAGTTATTGCACTGATTTCTTTGGGTTTTTTGCTTATTTATTTATTTTATGTTTCTCAAGTGTAAATGAATTCAGAAATATTTCCAGACTTGCTCACTATTTTTTTCACATGGCACAGTACTCACACTATTATATGCTCAATAAATGTTTGTTAAATGAATGAGTAAATTTTCTTCATTAGCCCCTTTCACAGTCATGTCGATATAAAGAAATATACATCTTCTTAGATATTCTTCCTTTTTACCAGAAGCAAAACTACAAATGTTCATTGTATTCTAAAATCTGATTCCATTACATTTAAACCCTAATACTAAATAAGAATGTGACATTAAATTATGGTAATAATATTTTTACATAAACTATATTATTCACTTAACTCATAAAAATAAACAGAAAAATAAACTAAAAAATTAGAGAGGTAAAATGTCTGGAATGTCAATAGAGAGTATGTTAAATTAGTATATCTACCCATTTGAACTAGTTCATTTTTCGGAAACTTCAGTAATAACACTTCACAGTGTAGTACAGACATAGCCACAAAAAATATTCTTAGGTGTTATCATTATTGAAGTATCTTCTTTAAGAATCATGTTAGTTCCAAACAATTGATTTGCTATTCAGCATTCTCTTACCCACATTCTCTACCTACAGTATTTGCAATCTAGAGATATTTCATTTACAACATGGCAGCTAAGAAGTGGTTTGGGTGCCATTGACATCACAGAACTTAGACTCATTTCGGGAGAAAATGAAGAAAAGTAGGCACCAATTTGCCCTATTGGCCATTTTTCTTTCTGATCAATGTTGACACAAATCTGCTTATAATTAGAGCTCCCATCTATCTGACTAATTTGGCAAGAATAACAAACTATAATGCCAATTAAATGAAAAGAAAAAAGACATTTAAAAAAGATATAAATTAAAATATCAGAAAGAAAACACTTAAATTTCTTAAGATATGAATACTAATAACAGATAACAGCACTGTTTATTGAGAAAGGAGCTGCAAAAATAAAATTGAGAAAAATCAGAAATATCTACGGTGAAATAGGGAAAAAATGATAAAAAGAGGACAAAATAATTTATTCAGAAAGCGGCCATTGTCTAGGTACCTTCAATAACTTTTCTCTTTAGTTTCATAATTTATTATTTTGAATACTCTAGATTTAGGATTATATAATATTCAAAAGCACATGATCAAATTATGTATATTATTATATGATTATGTTATAGGAGACAGCAACAAAAAAAACTACATGTTATTACATTCCCCACTTTTATTTTTGAATAAATTAGTCTATAAACACTCATTTTTAATATGTCACAGGCCTCATTATAAGATTTTTTTTTTAATTTACACACACAACAGAACACTACACTGTAGTTTCCATTATACGATCTGATTTTTCCTTTGAGAGTTGGTTAAATAATTGTATGATATAACAGAACAATTTTGTTCTGAAAGTATCTTTAAATAATCTGTAAGTTTATTTTACTCTTTCAAATAATCTAGGAGAGATAAGTCTGGTTTTCTTTTAGCTTTTATGCCCTAATTGTGTGTTTGTCCTTTTTAATAAGCATGCCATCAAACTAGATCATGAGGATTAGAGTGAAAGAGATTTTATTGTATTTGATATGGTCTGCTTTAAACAGACAGTTTGTATAAGTTTATGGAAATCATTTTACTATCTAATAGAATATATTAAACATATAGCTTCAGAATAACACTATTAAGAGTTAGATGGCATCAGAGGAAAGAATGTGTTGCTAAAAAGACAAAAGGTGTATCTGAATATATGTGTATAGATACATAGAAAGATAGATAGATAGATGATAGAGATAGATGATAGATAGATAGATAGATAGATAGATAGATAGATAGATAGATAGATAGACAGATTAGATAGATATAACTAGTAACATATATGTATATATAAGTAGACTGGCTATAAAGTCATTGTGTGTGCCTGGATGTGTGTGTGTGTGTGTGTGTGTGTGTGTGTGTGTGCGTGTTCCTTATATTAATCCTAAACATAAAAGAACAATCACATCTTCACTGATTTATGCAAATTTATAGTGCAATTAAACAAGAATAAGATTTGTTAAGTGCTTCAGAGCTTATAAAGCTTTTAAGCACTGCAAGAGAGGTGTATTTGACATATTTACTACATTTTGGTTTTAAAAGACAATAGCAAAAAACTTGATTACATTCTAAATGGTTTATGCAAATCTGTAGGCTCTGATACTAGTGTTAGCTATTATTCAGAAGTCTATTGACTCATTGCTCAAATCAGAGAACCAAACTGTGACCCCTTTGCGTTACCACATTGGTTTTACCCGTAGTAATGTCCCAGTTCGTTGTTTTCTGAGAACCATAAATATTAGCCTGTCTTCGAAAAGACATGTTGTATGTTTGGAATTATAACCTAAGGCAATGTTCACAGTATATGTTAACAATCACTTCTAGAAAATAGTTGTTCAAGCCAGTTGGTAAAGAGAGGTGGCCATTTTAGTCAATCTGTCAAGAGTTTTGCGGAGGTATAGCTGTAGGTTTATACATACTTCAAAATTCTACCCATAACATGGCAGTTTCTTTGTTTAGAAATAAATGATATCTACTGATTCAAATAAGGATATGTTACAGAAGTATTGTAATTCAAAAGACACAGGTTTGTTTGTTTTCAATGGATGTAATGGCTTTATAGTATAGTTTAGTTGTTTCACAGGTTTTTTTGATCTACAAGATACTATAATGTATTTCTTCAACTCTGAAACATTTACAAATGTATACAACCAAATAGTGAGTATTTTCATCCCTAAAACTTTGTGTTAAACAACATTAAGGGCATGTATTGTTGTTCATACGATACACAGTTTTTTCTAACTGGCTCCCCAAATTCTAATGTAATTAACAGAGTGCATGTCACCATTACTTTCACTGGTAGTTGCATATTTTAAGAATTTGTATAAGTTTAGTACGCATGTACAGAGAAAAAACATTGTGTCTACTTCATTATAGCTGATATTAATCACTGGTGATAAACTTGTATCTTTTACAGGAGCAGTCCTTTTAAAATGGGCTATAGTGTCTTCATTTGTCATGATCTAGTCTTTAAAGTTCACAGGTATGCATATAATCTTTAGGAGGTGTAACAGAATAAGGGGCTGGCATAAGTTGTTAGAAAATAAAACTGTTTTATCAATAGTTTTGTTTAATTTTAGTAATTTTTTACTAGATATTAAATAATTTAAGATTATTAAAGGAGATTTCGTGTTTCTCATGAAGAGGGGACACAAATAATATGTGTGAAAATAATATACTCTATAATATACCTTAAAAATTTTATAACTAAATAAAGCAAGATTTCTGAGACTACTTTGCATTTCTATAAACATATGTACATATACATATATAAAAAGTTTGTATACACAAAAGTGCTTCCCCTACTAATACCAGTATTCTGAATTTTCAACAAATACCAGCTTACATAGTCTTGAAAAATAATAATAGAATTTATCAAATATGG
The DNA here is from genome assembly GCF_000151845.1 of Pteropus vampyrus. Lineage (NCBI taxonomy): Eukaryota > Metazoa > Chordata > Mammalia > Chiroptera > Pteropodidae > Pteropus > Pteropus vampyrus. The sequence continues at coordinate 5,941,208 of NW_011888791.1, read as the reverse complement.
GCCTCCTGAAATGGATATACAGGTGATTAATTGCTTTAGATTTTAAATTTTTGTTAGAAGAAGAAAAGAAAAATATCTTTGCAGTGATGCTGTCTAGACACTTAAGGAAGGCTTCCAGAGACAATTTTGATGGAATACATATCATTTGGAATCCTCAATTTCCTAGGAAATCATTTTATTCTGCTAGCACAACCAGAGATCACACCAGGTTATAGTCAAATAGAAGTATTCGGGCTAACTAAACTCTCAAGACACCAATGTATGAGACAGTTTATAAATATATTGCCTATGTGCTCATTTATAATGAGAAATATGAGTGCCAAACTGAATACTTAATTTATGCTTTATCAGTGTGGTCTTTCCCATTGAGTAAACCAATATGGGGAATAAAAAAAAATCCAGCATACTGATTTCAATCATAATTTCAGGAACCAATATAATTAGATAGATTAACAGCCAGTATCATCTAGTTATGCCACTCTGTGGAATCCATCTCAATCACAGGGATATACCTTCCAGAGGGGTTTCTGATAATGATGGCATTCTCATTTTTTCTAGCACCAGAACCAAACCCACAATTCATTTCAAAATTGCTTTAAAAAAATCGTACTGATCTCCTAGCATTTGTGAACAAAGACATTTACAAGATAGAGTACCAAGAGGATTAGCAAATGATTTGTTGCCATTCATCGATGCTATAGCATGGCAGATGTCAATGACGTCTCTTTCCTGATAAAGGAAATCTGGATTGAGTGTTAGACTCTTTTCTCAGAGTAGCAAATTGCCCAGGCAGTCACCATTGATTGATTATAATTGTCATTTTACATACAACTTATCTGCCATGTATTCAAACATTCAAGATTTAATACCATGAAATTGTCCCTGGTTTTGAAATGTTGTTTCTGTGATTTCAGACAAATTGTTTACAGAATATTGATTAAGGTGGATTGTTTATACCGATGGTTGATCTCACCTTCTATATTTAATACTCTATAAGTTCATTTTCAATGAATGTGTTATCTTCAAATTTTGGGGGCAGCTTACTGTTTTGTTTTGTTTTTTTTATGTACTAACTGTACTTAGTTTCATCTGTTATCACATATGTAATCTTGCACTTATCCCCATGTTGATCTTATTAGAAAATTTTCTTTAAGGAACATTGCAGTTTAATGATATGCACAAGAACAGTTGAATTCCACATAATAGGCTAGATTTGGGTATTATTTTTTAGGAAATACAAGTCAATGGTACCTACCATAATAAAAGTACAACAATTCTAAACTTTTTAATAAAATGATATATGGCCAAATAAACCTCTTCGATAGATGTCATAGAGTGGAGTGACTAAGGCTGGCTTACTTTTTTCAACATTGATGATCATAAAATGGAAAATGAATCACATTAAAGGTAGAAAAAATATCTTCTTCCTGGTAGGTGATTTTTCTGGGTGGGGGGGAGTAGTGAGGGATAGGTGAGTTATTTGATTGTAATGGTAAGATAAAAAAAATATATACTCAGTTCTTCAAGAAAGTCTGAAAATATGCATGTTATCTCAATCCAAATAAAGTTAGGTTTGATAACATTTATTTCATTATCTAAGGATATATCTGACAAATCAGCTTTATCTTAAAAGTTTTAAAATTTTATCTCAATAAGCTTTGGTATTTCTTTGGAGAAAAGTGTTACTGGCTTCCTTGTCCCTAGAAGTGCCTGGCTGTTCTTATGTGGTTACCTGTGTTAGTCTTTGGACAGCAATTTGCAGAAGATGGAAAGCTGAGGTGGAAAAAACAGTAGTGATACACAATGGGAGAGGCTGAGACTAGGACCTAGACCTGGTTTATTTAGAGATTCATAAACTGGTCTACCAGTTACTCCATAAAGATTTTATTTACTTAAATTTGCTACCAGTTAATAAAAATATGCCCAGTTCAGACAAAATGCTTTATATATATTAAATATATTATATATGTTATATTATCTTATTCATTTCCATATGGAATGGATAATAATTATTCTCATTCTACAGATGAGGAAACAGAGGCTTATAGCTAGTAAGTAATGGACTAAGAGTCAAACCTTGGTACCCCTTACTTCACAGGCCAAGTTCTTACATTCTCTACAGTCTCCCATTGAATAATCCAAAATTAGAGAAATCTACTCCTTTTAGACAATTATTTTATTATACCCGTGGATGAAGATGGTGGTAGGTTTTCTCTGAAGGGAGTAGAGAATACAGTTATATTTTTTTACTAGATGAACTCCATAATGAGACAGATAATGTATAGTCTTGTGATGGTGTTGACCTAGGGAAAGAGAAAATGTTTTTCAGGTGACCCTGCAGTTTGGAGAATGAACACTTTCGATTGAGGGTATTATCTTTAGAGGAGGTAAATTGTTCAAGACCTGGGCATGAAATGGCTTATGACTAGAATAAAAAGCAGCTTGTAAGCGACTTCATGGAAAAGGGTCTGGATTTGAGTGGCCTTAGAAGAGTGACTCACAATAGTAGGAGTTAAGTTTTCTCTATATTATAATTCTCTTCTATTATCCATTAAAAGCTTTTCTTAGTTTTCAAGGCTAGGTTCTGCTGTGAAGAAATAAGAGAGGGGCTTACTTCATCCTTGGGATAAATTAATGAAAACCATATCTTTTCCTCTGAAGTCAGAATAGTGAGACAAGGAAAGGCCCTTTGCTTGACAAGGCAGCCAGCCACAGACTGGTAAAAGCAGGCAGCAGAAATAGAAGGCTAGGGACAGATACTAAGGAATCTTACCTAGATAGAGAAACCAAACTTTGGGGGACATATGCTCAAGACATTGTTGAAGAATTAATGAAACAGCTGAGGTTACTCTGAGAAAGACTAACTTTTGATAATCATTCTGGTAAGGTATGAAGCCGTTAAAAGGAAGTAGGGTCTAATTTTTAAGGGACAGATTATTGAATCCTGGGCATTGCATTACGTCAAGAAGGTAATGTTATCAATGATGGAAGTGGCAATGAGATTTAGAGAATTCATGATGAAGTAAATGATCCCACAGCTCAAAGGAGGGAATAACTTAGAGTGAGAAAGCCTAGCTTTGAACACAAAATAAATACATTGATTCTTTCTACTGACATTACTAAATTTCACTTATCAATTTCATTTAGATATTGTATTCCCTTTCTTTCCTTCGATTTGTCATTTTTCCTCCTAATGTTTTCATGAGGCTTTTTTTTTAACCTTTATCTTGAATTGATATAGCATAATTAACTGCCACAGAGGGAAAATATTTTCTCTGACAAAGAAGTCAAACTGCAAGGAACAAAGATGTTATTTTAACTCATTATCTAAACATAATGACACATAAACACAACAAGAAAATTCTCCTCCTAAAAACGCTTTTACATTTAGGTGATAGCAATTTCATATTGCTCTGCTTTAGGTCTTTGTTTTTTTTTTTCTATATATTTGAACATTGAACAATTATATGACCTATATTCATTTTTAAATGCATGAAAAAAAGAGAAGTTAATATGTAATAATTCTAAAATTCAACAAAGTTGAAATCTCAACAAAGGTATTCAGTATTCAACTCAACAATAAAAATCACCACTTTACAGTTTTTTCATTTACTCCGACTCTCAGAGAAATCAGAAAAGAGTGTATACCTCTGCACATTCAGAATTAACTGAACTGCCATTGTCACTACTTCTGAGTGCAAACAGCTGATAATTGTTTACCATACAATCATGTTCAAGTACAATTGTTTTCTTCATTTTCTTCCCAATTTCCTTCTGCCTTTTTTATCCTTGGCATTTATCAAAAACATTTCTTCTGAGGGGTAAGTGATTTCTTTATTTCATAAAGAGAAAAGCATTTTTAGTTTTGGCATGTGCATAAGCCCAGTATTTTTCCCAATGCCTTATTGTCAGGACAAATGTTTTGCCTCTCATCCTATTGTTAAAGATTGGCCAGTGTGGGGCCTATTGACATTCCTTTGTGTAAAGACCCTCCCTCAATAACACATGACAAACGGTCTTGATGCAATGTTTTGCTAGGGAAAACCAGAGTCAATTATGAAACTAGTTTATTCTTCCCTTAAACACTAGTTTACTGTTCTAGAAAATGATTGAAAAAAGTGAGGCACTCTTCAATTTTGTGCCTTCAAAGCTCTAGTCAATATTAGATAATTTTTTACAAAGTGTATGATGACTAATAATAATAAACTATATATACAGTCTGGCATTTGGACAGATTCTAAAAAAGATAAATACAAATCTTTTATGGTTCTTTACCATTTTTTAACAAACTAACCCCTTGGGTCCTTAGAGCGGATAATTTCCATGAAACTTTTTAATATTTTCTGTATCACATAAGATTATACCTGTAGAGAAGGGATTTAATTAATTTATTAACCTATATAAAAATGTCTTAATTCAGTTTATCTCTTTTTTATGTAACTTTAAATCTGGTGGGATACTTTTACTAATACAGCTCTATTTAACGTCTGAGAGTGTCTGCCTAAGCTAGGGGACAGCTAAGACTGTACTTTCTCCACCAGTGATCAAGAATTAAATATGAAGAACATACAGTACAATATAGATATGATGTATTATTGAATTGTATACCTGAAACCTGTATAATTTTATTAACTAATGTGACCCCAATAAATTTAATTTAAAAATATGAAAAATACTTTCCCAAGAGCCAGTAAGATGGTTAGTACAATTTTATAACATTAGCATAGAATTACGACTTCATATTTTATAACATTAGCATAGAATTACGACTTCATATAAGACTGTGGAAAATGTGTGCATGTGTGTGTGTGTACGTGAAGGCGCATGTGTTTGGGGATAGAGTGTGATATATGCAAAATCAATGAATTGATAATCATTATTCCATAACAACTTATAAAAAACACACAGAACAAACAGAAATAAAAGTAGAAATGTCTTGGCATATTTGATTTTAAAAGTCAACCCGGTGTTTTGTGAATGAAAATGAAAATAAATGCCTACAATTTTTTTCCTTCTATATTATTTCCCTTGAGAATTTGCAACCTCTTCTAGGAGAATTCAAAACCAATGAGAAAAGGAATTAAGTTCTATTTAATATTTATTTTTAGCTAGGACTTGGCAAAACCAGATGCCAGAAGTAGTTCTACTATTTTGAATTCTAAATATTCAACAGATGGCTCTCCTTAGATTTCATCCAATCTGGAAATGTCCCAAAAGGAAACAAAGATGGTCTTCAGACTGTCCGTTTTCTATTAAAATATACTTACCACACACATGTGCTATGCATAGGAAGGTAAGAATTAAAACTCAGTCTATAAGACTATGAGTATAAGGACTGTACCAATATTCATTATGCAAATAAATGTCTCCCCAAACAACACTTTGCATATCTGTTTGTAAGTGAAGTATCAAGAGAATAAAAGATTAAAAAAAAAAAAAAAGAAACTCAAATATCTGTTTGAATTCTTACTTCTAATGATTTCTGGGTGACAACTCTCAACTATATAGTGCCTTTACAGATTGAAAATTTAAATCCCACCCCCGCACCACCATCAACTCTCAAATGTAGTCACTTGGTTAAACAATAAAGCCACAGAGATCTGGTAATTTCTACAGGATTAGGATTCATCCACTATAAGACTACAGATGAATTACAATGAGGCTGAAAGAATAGTTATAAATTAGCTAACCCAAATACTAGATATTTTATATTCTGTAGAAGTGAACTGTGTGTTGTCCATTTTCTTCTCATTATAAATACATTTGGGTGTGGTATCTTAGTGAGTTGAGTCAAAAGTAGTTCTGTTCAAATAGTCAAACTAACATCAATTAAAGGACAGCTTGTTTTATTTTTATTAGTAATAGTTCATCATCCTAGTTTATTTTTTAATCATATAAACTTGTCTAATGGAACAACGTATGCAAATTTTGTATTTTCAGCCAATGTGGTACAGCAAAAGCAACACTAGACCAGAAGTCAGAAGTTCTCATTATATTATTATTTTTTTTTTAATTCCATTCTTTCTGACCTTAGGCAAGTCACTGAATTTTTTTAAGTCTCAATTCTCTCATGTGTAAAACAACATTCCCTCCTACTCAGAGAGTTGTTTTCAGGCTTTCATGTTATATGTATAAAACACTTTACATATCAGGTATTAATACTCCCTCCAACTGGAGTAAATGTTCCTATTAATTAAGATTTTATTATGGTACATAGTTTATTTTTTATTAATTAATTTGGGAAACATGTAATAAGCATTTATTGTGCCTGGCACTGTTCTAAGCTCTGGGGATTTAATAATGGATAAAATTAACATTTTTTTCTCCCCTCACAAAGCTTATAATCCATAAAGAATATAATTCACATATGATAAAGATAGAAAAACAGGCAATTACCAGGCAGTAAGAGTTTAGATGGTGAAGTATACACAGTAAGAACACTACAATAGTTCTTGCAGTTCAAGGAAGGCTGAGGAAAAATTGATGACTAATCTGAGAATGAAAAGATGATTCTGATGGAGGGAGAACTGGGCTGGGGAGTGTACCTCAGGCAGAGAGAGCAGTCCATGTAAAGACATAGAGTCAGAGCAAGAATGTATTCTCAAAGAACTCAAACCTCTGTGTGGCTGCTTCTAAAGTATGTAGATAAAGGAATGGTGAATGAACAGACGTAAGTATTAGACTATTTAAACAGAGCTCTCTGTAGCCACACTAAGGAGATTAGACTTTGTTTTAAGAGCAATGAATTTTTGAGTCTATAAGTGACATGGTCAGATTTTATTTTTAAAAGTCATTCTGAGAGCAATTATGGGTAATGAGTTAAGAAGGTAAGAGTAGAGATCATGACACTTTAGGAGACTGTGGCTATAATTCCAGTAAGAAATGAGGAGATATCTACTAAAGAAAAATGTAGAAAAAATAGCAATGAAAATTAATAAAAGTGATAAATATAATAGATTTTTAGATGGTAGAATTAAAGAACTTGGTATTTATTACCTGTGAGTGAGGCAAGATATAAGAGAATGAGAAGAATTAGTTATGAGTAAAATGTACAAATGATTTCAATTGCCTGACTTAGACTTCCAGGTAGATGGTATTGTCAATCACTGAGCTAAATAACACAAGAGGAAATATGGGTTTTGAAAAATAATGTATTCAGATTTCAACATCTTAGATGTTATAAGCATTTAAGATGCTTATAACACCTCAACACGAATCACAGGATAGAAGTATGGACTGAAGATAAAGACTTAGAAATCATTAGTATACAGTGAAATTGGTGGTGGGAGTTTGACTGTTAGTTCTTTGAAAATATATAACCAGAAGAGAACATTGCGAAGGATGTCATCATGAATATCAATATGTAAAGAATGATGCAGAGGACAGAGACCACAAAGATGACTGAGAAGGAATAGTCTCAATATAGGTATATAATAGGAAATGTGCATTGTTATGGAATTCAAGATATAAGAAAGTGTTCAACAGCATCAAATCCTAGGAAGAGGTCAGGTAAAATCAGAACTGAGAGAGGTTCCTTGGAAGAAGGCAAGAGTGGAGTGGGTAGAGAAGACATACTGATGAGGGTTGAGGGTTGAGTAGCGACTTAGTGGTAAGGAAATAAATTTAGAAGTATAAGCATCTTCTCCAGAAGCCTGGCTGTGAAGGAAGTGAAAAGTACAGTTTCAATAGCTGTAAGAACATTTGGAATTGAGGGAGGCATTTTATTGTTCTGCCTATGTATGTGTGTAAAGATATAAATATCTGTAATGTTTGATGATTTGGAAAGTAAGGAGAATGAGAGGTCAAAATTACTTGAGAGAATTCCCTGGAGAAGGCAAGAAAGGATAAAATCATAGCACAGTAGAGGGATATAATTTAGAATAGAACACTTCCTCAATTGTAGCAGGGTAGGGGAGGAAAAATGAGTACAGAAGCAGAAATCCTTGTAGATATGGTGTCAAGAACTTAAAGAAATTCAAATTTGTGGCTTTTATTTATATGAAAATAGGAGCCAACATTATCTGCTGAATTTATTGGTGGAAGAGGAAGCTAGTTTGCAAGAAGCGAAAAGATAAGGGAGTTTGAAATAACTCTCAAGAAGAAAGACAGAGATTAGTTGAAAAATATACAAGGATTCCTGTGTATTGAAAGCCTAGTTGAGATTGAAAGGGTGGAAAAATAAAGTCACAATGAAATTAATTTTTTTGTTTGTTTATTTGACATTCTCTGGTAGTGTAAAGAATTCCTGGCGTAGTAGTGAAGAAAGTAAGCATTTGAACTGATATAGGGTTCAGGTATTGACAAGCATCTGTGACAGAGGAATCGTTAACATGTTTAAATGTTTCCAAAGGCAAACAGAGTCGAAAGTATTCCCAAGAGCTTACTTGAAGTGATGGACCAAGAAACCTAAACATGAGGGGAGACAAATGGTAACAGGAGAGGCTGTACAAGGACACTAATGTATGTTGGCCCTGGATTGACCTAGACATGACTGTCAAAATCTGTTCACTTATCAATCGTTTGACCTAGGCTGAGTGATTTGACTTCTTTAAATTCTCTGATTTGAAAAATGGGGCTAATAATTTCTAACCAATATGATTGTTGTGAGGTTAAATAAGATAATATATGTAATTTATGGGAATGGTGGCCCTAGAGTTTTGCAACAGAGAGGCTAGGTAAGAGTTATATGGCTTTCATATAATAAACACTCAACAAATAATAATCGTCATTATTCCCATTGACAAATTTTACACTTAAGTGGAAGTGTTTAATAAAAACCACATAATTTCTTTAAATGCTTAGTTAAGTGAAAATAAACTTCCCTCTTTACAAAAATATATGTAATCATTCAAAGTAATTATGCTACCTCCTCAAAATAATGAACTTCCCTTGCTTGGCTCAAATGTTATTTTAGAAGAATATTATGACTTTATCATTGTTGGGTTCTTTTAACATTTATTGATTTATTTTTTTTAACTATACAGATTGTGTAATATAATATACTGACTTTAGTCAGCTGGGGGCAGTGAAGACATGAGACTGGTGAAATTAAAATTGCAATATCTTAACTGAGAAAAAACACATCTTAACTCAGAAAAAGCACTAAAGCCACATTCTCATCATTCTCTATGCCAGAGGGGATGAAGCAAGGGAAGAATTTCAGCTTGAGCATGTTCTTGCAGACTGATTTGTAATCTTAACAATTACAAAAGCAATCCCATTTTAAGGAAGAAGACAATTGGCATTCTTTTTTGTTACATTTGTGAAAATGCAACTACAGGAGGCAAAACCACAAAGTCAAGACCACAGCATCTGGGTTAAAGGCCAGCATGCTATAAATGTTGGAGGTAGCCCCCTTTTAAAATATTTGTGTAGAAGAGGACTATTAGATTTCTCTTAGAATATAAGCAGAGTTCTCTCAACAATCATCTTCTAACAGTTGGAAAGGGACACATTCCAGACCCATGGAACCTTAAGACAAAGAAGACTTTTTTCACTTCTAGTGAATCACAGAGAGTAATCTTGCATGCTCAGCTTTAGTCAACAATAGGTTTTGTGGTGCTGAAGGCTTATACAATTGAAAAGCCCTCTTTTCAAAAATAAATAAAAACACAAATATCACATGGCATTTAAAGGGGCTCAAGCAAGTGAGATCTATAGCTTAAAGCTTATTAGTATCAAAGTAAACCCCTCTCTGCCACCCTATCTGTTCCTTGTGAAGAACAGCTGATCTGTATGAAAGCATTTTGGCAAGAGAAATTTGTCTATACAAATATATGACAAACTCAGGAAAATGCACAGGTATGGCCTTTGACATGTTATTCATCTAGAAGAAAATAATTTTTAACAAACAACATTTAAATAGCCCAGTTCTTAGGCAGGACTCGTGTAAAACTGCAAGTAACGCATATGGTATAATTTGAGGAGATCTAAGAATGTTATCATCTCTAAACATTCCCACTTCCTGGATTGACAGTGAATGAAATCTTACCATTAAAAGCTCAGTCCTAATTGTAAAGGCTCAGTCCTAATCAGATATCATCTCTTTGCTGATGTGATGAATCACTGGTACATAACACTTTCTATGAGATATCCTCAGCAAATTATGAACTTAAATCTATTCAGGGCTATAGATCTATCTGTTTATAGGAGATACAGAATATAGAGGAACATGCTATGTTTTACACAGATGCAATCAGCAAAATCTAGAATGGGGAATTAAAGGATAAATTACTCAGGTTTTCCAACAAATAACTTTTTTTAAAAAGAAAGAGAAGGGACTTTTATCGGTCTTGAGACAAGTGGAATATCAACCGCATACAACACGTAGGCTTTGATAGAATCCTGATTCTAACAAACCAACTGCAAAAAAATGAGACAATCAAGGACATTTGATCATTAACTTTGATAATATTAAGAAATTATTAAATTTTAAGTGACTAGTGGTATTTTGGCAAAAAATAATGTCTTCTGAAGATGAATTCTGAAGTTATTTAGAGATGGAAAACAACTAATAAATAAGAGTCAATTCTTGGTGTCTTTCCCTGAGCTACAAATTAACTATTGACCTTTCCATGCCCATTTTCTCTTCTTCTCATGAAGTACTGTATCCCTAGAAGGCTGACTTTTAAGATCATACATCAACCTGGCCCTCCTTCATCCTCTGCCTTCCATTTAGTCTCAGCCAATGAAGTGGCTGGAGATGAGAGGGCAGTAGAAGAGACAAACCCGGGTAGGGATTCCCCTGGCTTCCTTTCTACCAGGCTAAAGATTGGTAGTGGTTTCATTTCTCTACCAAAATCCAGAACTCCTGTTAGGCAGCATTTCCCTTCAGCTATGGCACTCACAGAGTTACAGGAACCACTTGCCTATTCAGGGCCAGTAGTAGTGGCAGCTCTCTTTCACCCTCCTAAATTTTGTCTTTTCATTAAAGGTTTTTTTTTTTTTTTTAATTACCCAATTTAGTGCTCCATCAGTTTCTTGCTGTGACTCAATAGTACATTCTCTTTCTATATATCTATGTTATAACTGAGTTATTAGCTATGAGCTAAGGAATCAAAACTGTCAGAATACTGTAAGAGCACTGAAGATGGGACAGATACTAGAGAATAAACTACTGCAACCTTGTATTGTATAAGGGTGGCTTTATCCATTCTGATTTAGGGAACTCATTAGGTTGCATCTGAAAGTATGTGCAATGTTTGATCTTTTAACTAGACCTTATTAAAAGTTGACCATTTTCTGACAGAAAGCCTATTGGAATTTTGGTGAACAAAAAATAGAATTTAATGAGAAATTCTATTAAACAGATGTGACTAGGGTACATGGTTCATTAAGATTTACTTACCAAAGATGTCCATTTTTAGGGATTTTAAGTATCCCTCTTTCAATAGCTTTTTTAATAATGGTCATCCCCTACCCAGAGGAAGATCTTGGAAGTGAGTTATTTTACTTCTTGCTTTCACAAAACTCTACTGTCCGATTATAGATATTTGAACTCTAATTACAAATTCAGTATGTTTAAAGCTCTGAAACTAATCATTACCTATTTTGGAAAATTTTAGGAACCTAGGTCAGAAAATGACTCAGCCTTAGATTAGCTTCATCTTCATCTCAGTTCTAGAAGGGTGATTTCTATCTTAATCATGTGACCCACTGCCATTTAATCTCCTACATGCTATCTTTTTACCTCTAGTTTTTATTTTTATTTATTTTTATTTTTTAACGTGCCATAGAGATGCTAAAGTTTATGAATGTCTACATCTCCCTGCCTCCCTTACAGCTAATTGTAGTCATATAACTAAGTTTAGCTAAATGGAATATAAGTAAAAGTAATATATATATGTAAAAGTATATATATATATAGATATATAGATATATAGATATATATATGTAAAAGTAATTTATATGTGTGTGTGTGTGTGTGTGTGTGTGTGTGTGTGTGTCTGTGTCTGTGTGTGTGTTTACCATCCAAGAATGTCTTTAAAAGGAGAGAGCAGGCTTTATTCTTGATTTCCTCTTTCCTGCTGACTGAAAAATAGATAATACTGGTGAGAATTCCCACAGTCACTTTGGATCATAAATGACTTTGAGAATGGAAGAAATATTTCTTGGTCTCTGACATCATAGGGAACTATGGTAACCCTCAATAAACTTCTAGTTTCCTTAACATGAGAGAAAATTCTGTCTTGAGGCTACTATTATTTTGTTTTGCAATTGTTGTTTAATTGCAACTTAACCTATTAAAAAAATACCACCTTAAGACTGATCTTACAATAATGGGATTGCTGTGCAATGCATTATAGTTTGCTTGCTGCTCTGATATCTTTTTCAAAGACAGGACCTGCCCTTATTTAAGCTTCTTTATAGGAAATGGGACTTGGACTTTAATATCCTAAAGTCAACATAGAGCTGATTATGTGTAGATTTGGAGCTCTGCATATTTGCTTGAATTCAGACTATTTCTGCTCTGATACCACTCTGGAAATCTTTTGTTAACTTTATTATTTCTCTAAGACAGAATCTGTATTTTTTTGTTTCCTTTGTTTTTCGTTTTATTTTTATTTTTTTTTAAAATAATCACCTGTCACTGTCTTTCTAATGCATAATTTGCAATCCCATTTGTATATGAGTCTGTTCAAGGGCATTCGTGCATTTTCTGGCCAAACGAAAGTAAGATTTCTATCTACTGGCCCTCCTTTTCTGATAGGAGTAATATTAAAATAAAAGAATACAGGGCAGTTTCAAAAAATTAGAACTGTCTAGTTAGGCTGAAGCATAGGCAGGATTTAGAAATAATGGTTAAAAATATTAGGACTCTAAGTGGGAGCCAGAACATTGATGGACTATTTAAATTATGCCAAGTTACATATTTAAATATGTATGTTATATATTAAATTTTAAACATACAAAACGTGACATGTTTTCAAAATGTGTTGGTCATTTTTATAAAAGACATTCTTGTGCATATATATATAATAATTATGTATATAAAGCTATCATTCAGAAAGTTTTTGAAAGAATATCTGAATTATGTAATCCCACTGGGAGAATGTGTCTTCGAGGCAGACACACATAACCCTATCATTTTAATACATTTCCATTTCAGTAGCTCCCAAGTACCTAACTGATTTCAGTCACTGGTTCCAGGGAGCAGAAAAAAGATTTGAATAGAAGATTTCAATAGAAGCTGAGAAAATTCTGAATGCAGTAGGAAAAAAAAAAGTCAGAGAAAGAACAGTGGTTTCCTTTGCTCATGGATTTCTCTTATGTGATCTTCAATTTCATAATCTGCACCAAGCTGACAGGTGCCAAAGAATAGTTTATCATTATAACTGTATTTTTATTTTCTCCCTTAGCAAACTGTAAACTTCTCAAGGGCAAGAATTCAATATCTTTATGATTATAACCTTGTTTGATCAATGCTCAAAAATATTTGTTAATTTAAATACGAGGGTCTGAAAATCATCTGCCTATACTCTTAGACAATCTTCGAATTGATGAGTTTCTTGTATATCCATCATCTCTATCTTATTAATGAAAATATCTGCACTAATTATGTCATTTCATTATAGACCTCATGTTAATACCTAAGAAAGTAAGTTGAGCATCCTTTTAATTATTATGATTGTCAACTACCTTAGAGAATCACTTCATAGTTGATTATATAAAAACTGAAAGTACCAAAAACACTTAAAATTATAAATAGTGAGAATAATTAGTAAAGCCTCATCACGTCTGCATTAAGCATCTTATTCTAGGATTTATTGATGTTATATGCCCTTAAAATGAATATGTAATTTCATAAATCTTGTAATTCAACAGACATTTTAGAAAAGAAATATATTTCCTTTCCTATCTGAGCTTTGGTTTCTTCTCATGTGAAGGGCAGATAAGGAGTTATAAGAGTTGATTGAGATAACATTTTTAAAATGCCCAGCATAATGACCGACATATGGTAGTTTCAAAAAATAAATATATATGTTCTTAAAGTTATTGTAACTTGGTCTACCTATCCCACAGGATTATCATGAGAAGTAGATGAGATAATATATGTAAAAGCTCTTTGTAAGTTATAAATTATTAAATAGGTATTAATGAGCATTTTTAGTAAAGTAACTATATTATTCCTTTTATTTTAATATCACCCATTTTGTCATTAAACTTTAATACTTTGTAGTGAATATTTCAAAGCCCCTTTAAGGAAATGCTTTATTTTACAATGCTTAATGCTTTAACAAATAGTCATATAAACCTTGTGTTATGAGCTGAATTGGGATATGTTGAAGTCCTATCCCAAATACCTTAGAATGTAATCTTTTTTGGAGAGAAGGACTTTAAAGATTAAGTTAAGATGAGGCTATTACAGTAGGTGCTAATCCAAACTTGACTAGTACCCTTAGAAGACAAGGAAATTAGGACACATAAAGAGAAACCACACTCATGTTCACAGACAGATAACCATACAAAGAGGCAGCAAGAGGGCAGCCATCCACAAGCCAAGAAAAGAGGCCTCAGAAGTAACCAACCATGCCAGCACCTCGATCTTGGACTTCTAGCCTCCAAAACTGTAGGAAAACAAATTTCTGTTGTTTAAGTCCCCCTGTTATGACAGCCCTAGCAAACTAATACACCTTGTCTAAATGCAGAGAAAGTTGTCACTTAAAATCCTTAGATTTGCCTCTGATTTCTGGTAAGAAAAAGGGGTGTTTACTTAAAAATAACTAATTCTCTTGTGCCCTCTTACCTCTAATTCATCACATTCAGATTTAAAGCATAACTTTTATCCAATGTCTTTTAATGGGCTTCAGACTATGGGTTTTCTCACTTTTAACTAAAAATAATAGATTGGATGAGTTGAGTCTTTTAGACTGTTTACACAAGCCTCCATTCTTGAATCCTTTGATTTTGAACTAGAGAATAAAGAATTTGGCTGAATCACTGATCTGCATATCTAGTCAATTTATGAGAAGATTTTCACCAGAATACAGAAATATTAACAAAATAAGAATATTTAAATGTGTTTTTCAAAAAGCTAGTTACACAATTCAAAGCAGTTTTCTTTTTTCTGAGGTACTACCTTCCCTTTTATTTTTATTTTTGTTGTTTATAAAATTCATCATTTCCTTGAAAGAAGATAGTAGTATTTCCATTTTAACATCATACTTAGCAAAAGTGAAAGTTTGCAACTTTCACTTTTTTTCAGATCAGACAGAATACATATATCTACATATATTATATATATATATTTACCATTAAATTTAACAGTCCTTAAACTTGAACCAGCAGCCTGGATAGGCTTTCTATCTCAAATAGCCATAGATTTAATGTATTCTCATTCAAACACATTTGCATTAGTAATTGAATCTCATAGAGAGAGTATGAACATCTTCATGGATTTTGAAATACTTTTAGTTTATTTTCTCTTTCCTTCAAATACATTTTCATGTATGTAATATAGTGAAGTTATAAATTACCAGACTTTTAAAATAATAAAAATCATATAATTTTAAAGATGTTGAATGTGTACATATACAGGAACTCATTAATATAGTCCATTTTCAATTAACCTAATTGTCAATAATATAGAGTTTATAATGATATTGTGTTTATATTGATTATCTAGTCTTTAAATGCATGTATCAACTATACCAAGTACGCTATAATAAATAAAATTTGAGTACCAATATTCTTAATATGTTTCATATAATCTAACTATTGGTTGCATTTATTTTTTACTTTTGCTTTTTTGTTCTGATTTACACAGATTTTTCCTCCATTGCAATTTTTTTCTAAAAAGATTTCTCTGAAAGGATAAGGTTATAAAATGATTAGATAAAACTAAAACTCATCAACTGCTAGGTCTTCCCAATAATTTTGAAGGAATATGTTGTCATATTGAACAAAAATATTTTTTTTATATCTTCCTATCTCCTCTCAGTCTGACATTTTGTTAGTTATTATGATACTCAAGATGAAAGCTTTCCCAATGGTTTTGACAATAGGTATTATTTTGTTCTGAATTACTTGTCCTGAATTACTTCAAAATAAATGCATCAAAGAATACAGTACTAATAGAGTGAACACTATAGGGACACTTAGGACTAAAATTTCTTGATAATTTTTATTTTAAATTGAATATATGCATTCCTGATGCTAACACAATTAATAATAAAGTTTTTGAAAATAATTAATAATTTCATCATAGTAACACAATTTTATGTGCTCACCATAACAGCCTCCTTTTTTCTCCCTTTGGAAAATCTTTGTAGAGCTAAAGATATTAGAGTCTTTGTTTATCATCTAGGTAATATGGTAAGCTATGCGAGAATGTCATCTTCCACGTGTATATACCTTATAATTCATATATTTTATACATTCTTTCAGATTTTCAAGGTTATTAAAAGTGCTTGAATATCTGTGTTGTACCAAATTTGTACACTCACCAAATATTGACTACAAGTCCAAATTAAAACCAGCACCTCCTCACTAAATTATAACCGAAATTTACACAACATAGTAAATAAATTGGTAAACATTTAATAATTGGTAAATATTTAAAATAAATTGGTAAACATTTAATAATTTTGGATTTTATAAGCAAGGGTCAGAAGAAGAAAGAGAAAAAGTAGAAGAAGGAGTAGGAACGGGGAGGAAGGAAGGAAGGAATGAAGGAAGGAAAGGAGGAAAAAAAGAAAGGAGGGAGGAAGGTATAGATAGATCTGAATCTAAAACAGATGAGCTGTAGGGAGTATATCTGGATAGCAACTAATACAATTTAGCATGTGACTATATATTTTAATATTTAATGCATGTCTAACATGTATGTTTTGTTTTGCACCACTATTAAATTTAGACTATATATCTGAAAGTGTTAACGTATTTTAAAATAATAGTTACCTGAATAAAAATAAATTTCTTAAAAATTCTGAGTTAAAGGAAAAAATGAAAAATCACCTATATCAAATCACATGATTATAGATGAAACTCAGACAGAATCTGGGCATTCTCAAGCATTTGACTTTGTCATCGTATTTAGGATAACCATTGTGGTGATTTTCTCTGAGTTTTATCAATTCTACTTCAACGATACATATATTTCATGTCTAAAGAATAGATATATAAGTAATTCTTCAATATTGAATCCACTAATCTCTTAGTTCTCTTGTTGAGTGACCACCAAATGAGGTCCTTCCTTAAAGCAAATGTGATTGATGCTAATCTGTGTCGTATAAATTGTCACCAAGGGAAGTGGCCCTCTGAAGAAATGTTCTCCTGGTATTCTAAGTTGGACCTTAGAGTTTATTTTCTTATGCAAACTGTGAGAAGAGTTGCCTAGTAGAGACAGAATGAAATTATTGACAGGTAAAATAAGATTTCATAGCCTCATCTAAAATTGAATCACCAAGTATAACACTGCTTTAATGATATAAAGTGTATGAATTCTAAGAAACAGCTAAGAAAATGTGAACAAAGGCCACCCATAAACTCAATAAAATTCCTTTGGGGAAATTTGTAGTTTGTTTTCTACACTATTCAATGGGATCTCGACTAAACAGATGCTCAAGCATATTATCATAGATATCAAATAAAATTCAATTCCATAACCTTCATCCATTTCTTAAAAGTATACTATTTCTGAAAGGCTTAAGATAGAGTTTGTTTTTTCCTTTTGGATAAGAAGGAAGACATGCCTGTCTGAGCACAGCTGGAAAATGTGCCTCTTGGTGTCCCTGCCTTTTCTGTCTGTTCAGGTTTACCCATAGAAGCTGCAGTTAGCAGTATGCACAGCTGTTGAGGCTGTTGCTCATAATAAATGAGTGAAGCTCTTCACCCCATATAACAAGAAGAGCTGATTGAGCTGGAATCGGCAGAATCACCACAGCTATGTGGCGACAGTACAACTTCTCGCCATTCCTAAAAAGCTTAGTGCCATGACCAGTACCAGTAGACAAAATCTTGAAAAAGGCCAAGAAGGCTCAAAGACTCTGCCCAACATTTCTACTAGAATAATAATTTCCTCATTTTTATTCTCCTTTTTTCTCCCACATTAAGTAGTATAAAGCAACTGTTGTACACAGTGAATAGTAATTTACTCTGTTTCCAAATAGAGATATGGCCAGAATATGTGGACAGAAGACCAGGAAGGAGGAACATTAAACCTAGTCTTAACCTTCTCTTACTTGCATAACATATTGCTTCACTGAACCATTGTAAATAATTTTTCCTCTTCCATTTGTTTACAAATATTTATAGCTATAGTATGCCACTACATCCTAATTTGATGCCAAGCCAAAGCATTTCATTCTTTAATCTTTCCTTATAAATCAATGCTTCCAACATTTTCATCATTTTTGCGGCTTTTCTCGGAAGCTCTTTTAATTTATCTAAATCTTTTTTAGAGCTGAGGTGCCAAGAACTCAATCACAATTTCAATAACCATGTATGAAGGGGAAAAGAAAAAGGGAGGAAAAAACAACAACTTCAAACCACTCTTATAAGTCATACTTCCAGCAATTGCAATTCTTGCAACAGGACCAATTCTTCCTACAGCACAAGGAATATTCCAGCATTCTATTATATAACACAAATGCTGGATTGGAGAGCTCCAAGCACCAATCCCTCTTACATAAGTATCTTTTCTGCAGAAAGAGTAGAGAAATTTTTTAAATATGAATATCCCCAAAGTTATCTGGGTCTGATTTATTACTTTGCAAAGAATTCAGGAAAAAACAAGTCCGTTCTAAAGTTTCCTTAGAAAGTAATATTTTCTAATTCTTCCAGGATTATCCAAGATGAACCTGTTCCCCATAGTCTCTTAGTGAAGGCTAAAATAACAGCCAGATAGGGATTCCTTCCTAATTTTTATCTTTCAGCTGTACTTTTATCACAAAGTCATATTGTAGTAAGTGTCCTATTTTTCAGCCAATAAAAGTGAGTATAACATATTCATCTGTTAAAAATAGTAACATTTTTAAAGTAAATATTAATTAAATTTGCCTTCTGGTTTATTTTTCATTAGTCAGTACAGATTAAATTCTTCAGTTTTTTATTATTTATTATAATTTGCTTTTGCTCAAGTGAACATATTATCAAAGATTAATATATATATATATTATACACTTCAACCCATGTAACAGTATTTGTATCTAAGCAGATTTGAACTCTTTATCGATTATGTGTCTTACTGTATGTTACCAAAATTTAGACGTAATGCAACCATTTCATTTTAACTATGGTCCACTAGTTTTGTTTTTAACAGAAGAAAAAAAAATCAAATTTGTGTGTAAAAGTAAGAACTAATGAACAGAAATCTTAATCTATATAGTTAGAATTTTTACAGATAAATGTGTTCATAGTCTAATCACCTGTCATCAAATGAAAGACTGACAGTCGTGAATAAAAACTCAATAGGAGTTTATTAGCTAATTATTGTTAACACACACGAAGGAATAAAAATATAACCAAGCTATCTTAATTGTTCTTTACTTTATAGTAAGCAGTTAAAACACAATGAGATTAGTTCACCCATTAACTCTCATGAGTAATTTCACAGAAACTTGTGTTCTGTGTCTTTGCAATAACGCCCATCCATCTTTGTTTCAGAGTGATAAAGCCCTAGAGTTTTCAAAATCATTTAAATCTTTCCTAGGTATGTATATCTCTAAAAATTTCTGTCTGCAAGCCAGTAATATTGTATTCAGTATTACTCAATTTGCAACCCACTTAATCTGAATCATAAATCACCTGCTTTTGACTCCCATTTAATTTGGGTACACAGATGTCAATTACTGAAGCAATTATTTATATCTTACTTTTTCGACTGGAAGTCGTTACTACCCAATAAACTCCTAAAATATATTCAATCTTATCAACATTCGTAAAAGGCTCAAAAGTGTTTTAAGTTTCTCATTTTGGAAAAACAGACTTGGATTTTGAATTAAGTTTAAGAAACCAAACCAAACCAAACAATAACCTTCATGAAATTCACCATTTTCCACTAAAGAATAAAAGGCAGATATTAAATATGTGTTGTATGTATTAACATAAATGATTTCTGATCTGATAATTCCAACTCATTGCTGATAAGGTTGATTTTATTTGAAGTTTCTCTTAGGCTGTACCATAAAAGAGTAAGAAGTCAATTGAGGGTCCATGCACCCAAAATGGTTATAAAGAACTAATGTGTAGTAAAATATTCGTTTTACTACCTTGAAAACACCTTTTAATTAAAGTTACAATCAGTTCCTATCTTCATATAGAATTAGATTCTAGTACTATGAAACTTACTCTTTCTCAAGTAATCAAATTTCAGTTTTCTGGTTGTGAGTAACACCTTCCCAAAGAAAATCTACAGAATGATTTCCTTTCCAACTTGGGCCCCGTAGAATGGCTCCTTGCAAAGAAGAGTGATGAGAAGGACTGTTCTGCCATCAACGAGGTAGTGACCAGAATATACACCACCAATATTCACAAGAGCAACGATGGAGTGTGTTTCAAGAAGCATGCCCCTTGGGCACTCAAAGAGATACAGAAATTTGCCATGAAAGAGATGGAACCTCAGATGTGCTCATTGACACTAGACTCAACAAAAGTCTCTGGGCCAAAAAAAAAATAAGGAATGTTCCATAGTGAATCCAGGTGTAATTGTCCTGCAAATATAATGTGGATGGAGATTCTTCAAACAAGCTCTATACATTAGTTACCTATATACCTGTCACCACTTTCAAAAATCTACACTCAATTAATGTGGATAGGGGCTAACTGTTGATTGTAGAATAAAGTATAAAACTGCAAAAAAAAAAAAAAAAAAACCCTACAGAATGATAGGCCATTAAATACCAGACAACTATGGGGACTATTATAAAAATTATGCCACTCTTTTTCTTCCACAGTTTGTTAAAATCAAAATAAATCTAATCTAAACAAAAGCATTAGTTGCAAGCATGTATATCTTGACTTTCTAATCCCCTTCTGAAATTTAGTTTTTTCTACTTTAGTTAAGTTCCTTCCTTGGCCAACATTCCTTTTGGCATTTCTCCAAACTTGACTTCAGGTTACTCTAAATAAGATTGTCAATTTCTAAGGCAATGTTCTTATTATCTAGGAAAGTAAAAAATATACCTTTGCAAAGACAAAGTATTTTTGATATATAAAATTTATAATTTTACCTCTAAAAGGACCAAAGTAGATTTTCCTATGTTAGCCATACTTCTTAAAAATATATCTATGCTACATTAATCTGAAAATGGCATTAATAAATGATGCTATAGACATAGAAACTTTAACTTTAATAAGATATATTCACAAATTAAATATTTCTTTCATTTAGATTAGATAGCAATACATAGGAAAATAGAATTGAATAATAATATGGTTTAATGTAATTTAATCATTTTTGTAAGTGCATAGTTCAAAAGCAGAAAGAGTTAAAAATCTCTGAATTAGATTTGTGCCGTTAATGTTAGACATGTGGGAAAAAACATGAACTACTTCAGATAAAAGGCCATTTTATATTACTTTTATTTAGGATCTAAGATGTATAACTCCAGGTATTTTATTTTATTTTCATTAACTATCTATAATGACACCATCTAAGTAACACCATTATATTTTATATTTATTCAGATTTTACATTGTTCTTAACGTAAAAAAAATGAGCTCAGACTTAGTTGAATTGCAGGTTTATTAAAAAGTGAGTAATTAGAGTGGTAATAAAATAATATATAAATTTTAAAAAGTCATTTTCTTGCTTTCTAATTTTAATAAATTTAGGCTAAATTTATACCTCAAAACACTGGCAACTCCCACCATATATACACTTAAATATATTATATGAATTTTATATAGCATTTATTACTTCCTTTCTAGATTATAAACATAGTATGTATCAAATGTAGAATATTTTTGACACTATAAAAATTATAAAAATAAATTTATAATAACATTATTCACAGATAATTACTGCAATACAATTCTATGTTTTATGTCAAGATATATACTAGATTAGATAGATGATAGATACCTAGATAGCTAGATAGCTAGGTGATAAATAGCTAGATGATAGATTAGGCAGATAGATAGATAGATAGATAGATAGATAGATAGATAGATAGATAGATAGACAAATAGATGATAGATGATAGAGAGAGACAGAGAGAGAGAGAGGGACGGGGAGAGAGAGACAAATAGAAAACATGCTGGGCATATAGTTTTGCATTATAGTTTTTTTCTCAATAAATATTAGATTATGAAATATTTTTAATGACAGTAAAAGTTCCCTGATAACTTTATTTTAAACAACTGCATATTTACTCATGCTATCAATTATTTAAATCCTCTCTTAATTTTGTAGATATTTTGTAATCTTACGAACAAAAAACAGTGCTGTGATAAAGATCTTTGTACATAAATTTTTATTAACGTCCCTGAAAATTCTCTTAAAGAGATTCTGGAGGTTGAAGTACATGATCAAAGGGTAAGACTGTTTTTTAAGATTTAGACCATTTCTGAATTGCTTTCTAAAAATGTGGTAATCACTCCTAACACTTCCTCTCTCAATAATGTTCAAGAACTAAGGGTCTTCAACCCCTCAGCTCTCTACTCTCCAAAAAAGGTTGTCACAGGATGAATAAAAAATAGTGCTCATTAGAATTTAATTTTGCCTTTTGCTTAATTGCCAATAAGATATGGTATTTTCTTCATAAATATAGTGGTAATTTGAAATTATTAAAGAAATTTTAATGATTTGACTAGCTTTTAGATGAATCACTTAGATAGATTGAATATTTTTCATGATATGTACAAATGTTATATATTAAAAATATCATCTCATTTATATATATTTCAACCAACTAGCCACTTTGTTTTTAATTGGTTTAAAATATTTTTGAGTAGACAAGCTTTTAGACATTTAGATATTCATATAAATAAAATTTTTTTGTGATGTTTCTTTTATTGTTTCAATGCTTAAAAGATTATTCCTCGTTCCATTTTATGTTCATATTTTAAAAAAATAACTCTTTTATTACTCTGACATTTATTCTGAAATATGAGATAACATAAGAGGCTTTTTTTTTTTATTTTTGTTTCCCAAATGTTGACCTTATTTTCTCGACATTATTCAAAGAATAATGAATTCAATCATTCAATAATGCATTCAACAGTTATTTATTGAAATACCATGAACTTACAATTGCTGTAGGTGATGGGATCCAGTGGCGAAAAAAAGCTTTGCTCTTATAAAATTTACGTTTCCAAGGAAGAAAATAGAACAAGTAATTATATAATATAATGGCATATGTTGACAAATGCTTTGAAGAACAAAAAAGCAGAGTGAAAGGATAGAGGAAGCTGAATGTATGTGCATAGAGGGGTGATATTTTAAGAAATGCCTCCTTATGAATAGAGAGTTGATCAGTGATCTGTAGTTAAATAAATATTTTGTAGATCTATTTGTTATTTGTAAGATCTTTGTGTTTGGACATTTCGAAAGAAATTTATGTAAAGTTACAATATTCTATATTAATTCTCCTCAAACTAATTTAAGGAGTGCACTATTCATCTAAATATTTTTGTTTATATTGTGTATTATTCGAACTGATTAAAGTCATTGAAATACTTACTATGTCCATCAATATTTCACAAACTACTAATCTCAAATATACTACCCCAACATTTTCCAAGTGTAGCAGCTACTCATTTCTGCTTTTCTCCTTTTGCTCTGTCAATCCCTGTTGTGCAAACAACCACTTATGTAAATAATAACACAAATCATGTACTTGCTTTAAGTTTCCAAGATTTTCAAACCTCAAATAGTATATTTCTTCTGCATTTCTGTTTTACTGAGCTGATTTTATACTATCTAAACATTTATAGAATTTTTCTCCTGTTTTTTCTAGTTATTATCTTCCTGAGTGTACATATTAGATTTCCAATATTATAATATATTCATCACGAGCTAGGGATATATCCTATATCTAGTAGATGGCACAAAAGTAATTTAAAAAATACCTCTTGACTTAAAAAAGTTTTTAAAAGACACCAGAATAACGTAGGGGGTAAAAAAGAAATCACATAAAATAATAATAATTTTACAATTTGAAATAAACTTGGAAAGTAAGAGATACCTTTATTCTTTCCACAAACAAAATTGTAAGCCCAAATTCAGTGGCATGATGAGATAGTTTAATAGGAAGTTTAGTTTAAGAGATTTTATTATTAGAGTAACAATTTTGATCTTCTAAAAATTATGTATGTGCTGTTATTGAATACTAATCTTTCTAATTCATTGAAAAAATCATTAAATTTTAAAATAACTTTATGAAACCTAAAGTCACTTCATAAAGTTTCAGATACATACCCAAGTTACTTATTTGGAAGTATCAATCTCTCTCAGTCATCTAAATTAATGTACTGACTCTCTCTAGCCATGAATTGTATTCAAGACAAGATTTAATATATTTTCTTATAAAATATTAACATTATAGTAATTAATCATTTTAACCTTAGGCACATTTTTATATTCTGATTAGAACCAAGAGAAGCACAGAACTAGATAAATAGCTCAGGAATATACTGCAAAAAGCAGTTCCCTTGACGGTGATATTCCCTCATCCCAGAAATGTGCTAATCAAAGGGTCTCATATGAATTTAAGATTTTCCATAACCTCAATGGTTTTCCAACTGTAAAAATTATGGATTCTCATTTACATTGAAAGTTATCCTAAAATAATATATACAAAGATAATTTCTAGGTCTCTAACTAGATATTTTATATTACAGCATCATATAAATCACTATTTCACCTTTGTGGATAAACATATCTATTAGTATCATTTTTCATTTTGTGTCTGATAACATTTTAAGTAGTCTGTATTTTTTAAATTAAAGATTTATGATATATATGGCTATTTTTCATTATTCATTTTGAAACATAATATAGAGACATAAAACATATATGCATGATTCATGGAGGCCTTGTGACTCTAAGAATATTTTTATAAAATATTCTTAGATTTTATAAAGCATTCAGTAATTAAAAAAAGGAACCATGAAGAAAATGATGGACATTATATTAACTGTAATTACTGAAAGCCTTAAAAACATTGTCCTTTTACTTAAACAAAACATTAGTTGAAATGCATTTAAGAAAAAGTGTATGAAAATATTTCTATCACTAGTGTGTGGAATAAATCTTCCTGAGCATACTATGATGTCTGAAAGGATGAAGGAATAGATATATCTGAGTATATTAAAAAGCTTTACATTGCAAAAGACAACAAAAAACATAGTCAAAAAACAAAAGACAAAATATTTGCAACACAAATGATAAGCAAATGTTAATATCCCTGATTTATAAAGAGCTCCAATGAGTTGTAAGAAGAAGGCAAACAAACTTGATAGTAAAAGGCCAAAGAAAAAAAATTAGCAATAAGTATAAGAGAAAATTTAAATTGATAATCAACATATATGAAAAGATGTTCCTCTCATTTATAGTCAGAGAAATGTAAATTAAATCAACAATGATATAAATAAAACTGGCAAATTTAAAAAGATTTACTATATTCAGTGTTGGTGGAGAGGCTGTGAAACAGTTACTCTCATGAACTGTTGGCAGTATGAATTGTTACATGCTTTATTGAAAATCAATTTAATAATATATAAAATTAAGAATGACTATTGACTCAGCCACCCTCCTTTAGGAAATCTAGGCTACAGAAATTAACATATTCTTTTAAAGAACATATATACAAAGGTGACTATTGTAGCTTGGTTTATATTTACAACAAATTAAAAGGTAAAATAAATTTGAATATGCAATGAGAGACAAATGTTTATATAAATTTTGTTATTTCAGAGTTTTATGGAACATCATGTCATTATAAGAATTAGAGCTACATCTTTTGGCCTAAAAGAATACTCACAATATGTTTTTAAATGAGAAAAATAATTTACATTTCAGAGTAATGCAAATTACCAGTATTATCCCTTTCTAAAAAAGTCATACGACAAACCCTCATATGTGTGTATATGTAATTTTGTATTTGTGTAAATGTGTATATATGTTTTACATGTTTGTAAGCATGCAAGAACAATATGGGATATGGAATTACATCCACTAGGCTATTGGCTTTCCTTATTTGGAGGGTTTGATGCAAAAGAGAATGGGTAGGGAAAGATTATAAATTGTTGTTTATATATATCAACACCGATTCATTTAAGAAATTTGGAAAAAAATGATGACACTTATAAAATTAAGACAGGTAAAAGATAGAGTGCATAAACCCCAGAATATCAGTTAAAAATATCTATGATTATAGTTATATATCCAAGAAAAATGAAACTATACATCCACAAAAATAATTGTAAACAAGCATTCATAGCATCATAATTTATAACAGCCAAAAAGTAGTAACGACCAAACCTCCATCAACTTGATGAATGGAAAAATAAAATGTGGCATATCGATACAATGGAATACCATTCAGTATAATAAGAAGAAATGAAGTATTGACACATTCTACAACATAGATGAACCTTGAAAATATTAATGCTAAGCGAAAGAAGTCAGTCTCAGAAACCACATAGTATATCATCCCATTTATATAAATTGCCCAGAAAAAGCATGCATATAGAGACAGGAAGTAGATTAGTGGTTGGCTAGGGTTGAGTGATTTGGCAAGAGGACCATGGTATTTTCAATAAAGCAGAGGATTTTTGTTTTAAAGGGAACAAGAATGTTTTAAGATTTAATTGTGGTGATGGTTGCACAACCATTTAGTAGTTAATATACTAAAAAACACTTAATTGTACACTTTAAATTGGTGAATAGTATGGTATATGAATGATCGCTCAAAAAAGCTGAAAAAATAAAACCTATGACCAATTTTTTGGAATATGTAAGATGTCTCCTAACAAATTAACTTTTAAATATCTTCTCATTCAACTAAATACCTTACAATATGGCATTAGACAAGAATAAGTTATTCCATATAAATAAAATTTCCTGTTTGAAAATTTTCACTTAAAATGTCAATACTTTTTCTTCGACCTTAGATATTTTGGTTAGAAAAGTTTCTAAACTTTCTCATAAATCTATTTGATTTTGTGCAGTGTCTAATAATGGCATGTCATATTTTTCTTGAAAGTTGTAGTCAATAATATGAATATCTCCTTTAATATTATTATATAATACAGTTTAAATGTAATGTCAACTAAATAAGGGTTATAAGAATTCCTCTGAGATCTCACTAATTTTCTTTAATAATAAATCTCGTTAAATATGCATCTAAATAAGACCAAAAGAATAAATCTCTTTTAAGAGAAAACCTGAGGTACCATGAATAATGTACCTGACCTTAAATGCTTACATACTGTGAGATCAATTTTGACTATTCAGATGTCTTTTTCTTCAATTTTTGTTTTTTGTCTCTGTTCTATATGTTAGATTGTCAGACAATAAAGCAAATGTAATATAATACCCCAATTTGCAATCTGAGTAGAGCTGCCAATATATTCTGATATTTATATTAAGACTTTCATATCTATTTTTGTTCCATGGAAGATTAAAATTATTGCATGAATATCTATTTTCAGACTATAATTTTTCAAACATATTTTTTGGCAATGAATTCAGCCATTAACATTTTCAAACTAAACATCAAAATGATTTCAAAATATATGACAGAACAATTTTTGGATGTTACACAAGAGCAAGTAAAAGTTGCAGGTGCTGAAAAAAATATAGACTGGATTTGCTTCTATGGTTTTATGCATATTTCTCCTAAAATTGGTAAAAGTTATTAGAAATATGTGATCCTTTCTGTTCCAATCTTGTATTTGTAATGATATGTCTTCCAAAATTTATACCCATACTTATATATTATTACATGTCAGATGGATTAAATATAAAATCTATTGCTTGTCCACGTGTGCTCCCCACGCCCGGGCACAGTTATCTTCAGCTCAATTTTCTTTTAACCTTACCTCACTAAGTGTTTATCAATATCTCAAAGATTTTTTTCAGTGTTTTATAATGGTAAGAACTTGAATTTTGAAGTCAAGTGAATTATTTTGAGCTCTGGCCGAAATGTTTACTGAGCATTTACTTGGTTGCTTGCTTAATCTTTTCAAATCTATTTCTTCACTTACAAAATGGAGAAGATGATACCCCTACTTTGCAATCCTTCAAAGGAACTGGCTAAATTAGTCATCATTAATTTAAAAAGACCAACATAATGCCTCTTACAAAAAGAAAAAGAAAAGAATCACTCAGCAATAGTTAATTCCTTTTTTCTTAACTTCTTAGCCCACAATTTCCATCTTAATCAAAGCCCTTACCACTTCACTTGATCTTTACTTTATGCTACATTCTATTGCTAGTCTTATCTTTCTAAAATATATTTCATGACTTCATTTCTCAAAAATCTTCAATGCTAGTTATGGGATTAACTTACCAAATAAAATTAAAATGCTTTATTTTTATCTTTAAGGTTATTCTTAAAGATAATCAGGTTTCATTTTCCTTCTATCTTAGTAAAGCTGATGTCTATTTAAAATAACTTGTTCTTCCTAGATCTTCCATTTTCCCGTCAGTCTTAAAAAAAAACAAAAAAACAGGAATATTAACTTTCAATTTATTTTTCTCTAATTCTATGATTACATGCATTTTATAATATTCTTTTCCATTAAACAATATAATATTTTACTTGTCCCAGTTCTCACACTATCCAGATCTCAAATTTTACCTACTTGGTAAAACTTTTTCTATTCTAACTAGAAGCCATATCTCCTTTTCTCTAACCTCTAAAATGATATTTTTAAAATTTATAAGGTATTTTTTGTTAAATAATTTGAAATATTTTCTATGATTTATCTTAATTTTTGTGTGTCTTAAGTGTGTTTTTCACCAAAAAACACAATACACATGCAAAAAGTGCTTTGCACTCAGCGGTTAGTCTATAACCATTTGGAAAACTTGCAGTGTTTTATCTAAACAGAAAATGCCATTTATTCCAATGTCTCAATCTTAAAGCATGTTCATCAATTTTATGTTAATGGTATAAAATTAATTAGTTTTAGGGTTTCGATCATTCATTTTTTAAAAGCTATGTGCATAGCACCAAGAGTGATTTAAAAAAAAAAAAATGTGCAACTGATGTTGGAGCTTACCTCTTAATAATGGGCCAAACATTTTATACATATTTATTCTTGTTTTCCTGGTAAATGTCATTATTTCTATATTTATATGTCCATAATGCCAATTTTACATAAAGATCAATATATATAATAAAAAGAAAAAAAAATTGCAGCCGTATAACCCAACTATTATTTGTCAAACTCGGATAAGTTTGTTCTCCTTTTCAACTAGTAACATATACACACACACATTCACACAAATTTCTAACAAGCAGAAATTTATTTTCTAAAATAATTTTTATTTAATGCTAACTTTCAAAATCCTATCTTCTCTATCTATATTTATTTATTTTCTCCTCAACAGGAAACATTAAAGTTTGGGAAATACTTGAGGATTTCTTTAGGATCCTTGTTTTTGTGCAATTGCTCTTATAGACGATTTTTATTTTGCCATGCCATATATATCATGCCATTCCAGCAAAACCAAATAATTAATTCCAGAGCAAGATTTTCTTGAGCAGTCACTTTCCACAGGAAACTGACTTAGGCACTGTGGAAGGATGCAGAAATAAATATAAATGCATAGTCTTGAGGAGCTTTCAAACTCAGTTGGAGACGGTGAAAAATGAACAAACACCATGAACTTTCCTGATGATTAATTATAATCCATTGAAAAAAATCAACATGTTACAGAGTAGAGTAACAATAAGAATTGACAGAGTCTCTTCTACCAAACTTTAGTTAGGCTCCTCTGAACTGTCTTTTCAATTAGGCTCTAACTTTCGAGTTTCCACATTCACCTTTGCATTGTCCAATTTTAGCAAGAATACTGCTAAGTCATTTTAACCAGAATCCCCACCCTTGATAACGGATCATCCTCAATATCTGACCAAGTTCCTGATCCTCCTCTGTCCCTCAGGTGGTATTGCATGGCCCTATCCTGCTTTCAGCTTGAACCCCATTAGATGCTTAGTCAAAATCCTCCCTTATCCCTGCTGTTTCCTCTTAGTAATTTTCCACACACTGACCCCCATTTTGAACCTTGGCTATAAATCTCCACTTTTCCTTGCTATATTTGAATTTGAACACAATATCTGTCCTCTACTACAAAACCCCATGTAATAAGCTCCTTGGGTAAAGTTTGCCTTACTTTCCTTAAAACGTATCATAAATAATTTTAAGAGTGTTAGTAGAACATAAAAAAACTGGATAGGTTAAAGAAAAGGTTAATATCTTTAGATTTAAAGAGGCAAATTTTAAAGTAGTGAGCCTTGGAAATAATGAATTAACATGACCAAAAAGTTGTAGTTTCTGTGGAGAGAAAAGAGAGATGGCAACTCAGAAGGAGATGGTCTATGAAAAAGCAGAGCGTAGCAACATGGAAACTGAAATTTAAGAAGTAATACATTGATTTAGTTTAAGCAGAGGGTTCAGAAGACCAAAAAATAAAAGTTGAAAAAAGTGATACTGGATTAACTGGTGGTACAAATTGAATACTTGTCTAATAAGGTCTATGTATTAACTCACCATTGTATGTAATCTGTGATTACTTAAGAAAACAATTAATAAAATTCTATGTGGAAAGTGATTGGCACATATCACATCCTTCTTCTGAACACAGGTTCATAAGAATGCCTATGCACAAGTCACTCTAATTGAGAATATGTGATCAGTTGCTAATGACCATGCCTGAGACAAAAGTTGCTATCTGTGGACTGCCCAGTGCTTAAAGGCAGCCTGGCATAAAGCCTCTATGTGTGGTATTCCATAGACAGATAAATATAACATAATGGTGTTCCATATCTTTTAGTAAATAGTTAATTCCATAGTCCTTCAGATATCTGAATATGAGAAACACATCCAGAGGCCTACAAAGTATTATAAAATAGAGGCTGATAATCATATGGACAAAACAAGAGTCTAGGAGGCAGGGAAGAAAGTAGCATTGATGGAGAGAGGCAGAGGAACTGAGTTAAGAGGATGGAACATAGGAAGAGTTGCTGCTGGGCTGTGGGAAGGGCTCTGGTATCCAGACAACTCTCAGGTTCTGCTAAAGCTAAGCTCTATTCTACCGAGGCTGGGAAAGTTCCCTTATATTTTCTTAGTTTAATGCAAAATCATAATGATCTTAAACTTCATAGTAAACTTAAAACCTGGAAAAAAAGTCTAACGTATAAACTCTATTTTATTTTTCTTAGAAATTAACTATCTAGGAATATTTGTCATTGTATTTGTCACAGAATTGTCACTATATCACTCTCCCTTTCATTCTTTGTTCCTTCTGTTTTCTCCTTGATATTGTATTGACTACACTTGGAACTAGTACTCAGGTTTACCATTTACTTGCATCCCTTCCTCTCCAATATAGAATATTTCCTATTTTTATGTTCTGCAGTATGGCCAAGAGGGCAAGTTTCCCACATACTGCCATCAAATCACTGCTCCTGATTGCTGGGGTGAGTGCCACAGAACTTCCACACGGAGCCCAGTAGCTCCATCCTACCTGATATATCCACTTAGAAACTCTCTAGTGAAGAAGAAAATATTGCAAAACAAATTGAAAGTCACCGAACAAATGTGGATGTTAAACCCAGTGGGATGGACCAAATGAACAGAACACTGCAGAGCTAATCAGGAAACTATACAACCTAGAAACTCAAAGATAGCTGAGCCTCTAACAATGGAGGAACTGTACAATGGATACTTCTGATGACTTCAGTTATTTCAAATTGGCCTTGCCAGGGTTTCCTAAAAGGGAACAAACACTGTTCTTGAAGTGAGCAGACATGATTTAAACTCTCAGCTGTGGTATTAGCTGCTTGTGTAATCTTGGGCAAAGCAACAGAACAATCTATAGAGTCCTTGTGGTAGACAATTCTGATCCACTTCACATGCATAATATACATGTAATTATATATGTGACCAATTATATAACTTTATACTTTTTATTTCTAAGAGATTTTTACACATGTTTTTAATAAATTGAAGATTTTAACTATGTAGATATAAATATCTATGGTGTCCCTGGTAGCTTCTGGATCCAGACAAAATTAATTGAAAATGGTCACATTTACCGAGATTAGGAATTGACACTCAGACAATAAAATACTTTTAGCTAAAATTGAAAAGGGATTTCTAAATAAGTGATGTGTAATGTCTTACCAATGATGTTAGCCAACATACATTTTGCACATGAAAGTACTTATCAGGTTAAAAATTCAAACACAATCACAAATATTTTCAAGAATGGCTTATAGACCATTGTTTTAAAGATGGAGTCATAACATTGTTATTTAAGAGATGTATACCGATAATTAAAAAGCTAATTGTTCCTCCCAGTATGTTAGATAGTTCCAAAGAAAAGCAAGTAACCATTAATGACTCTCCCTTCCACCCTACTTCTTCACTCACCATTAGCAATGCTCTCACTTTCTCTCTCCAAATGGCCTGAGCAGACAAGGCATATATTTGCTCTCTGTTGAAGAAGGAAGGGATAACTTTTGTGTGACCACAATGAACAAATTATCCCTAAGGAGTTCTAAAGAGAGTCAATGATGATAGCAACTGAAGCAGTTGCTTACTCATCTTTTTAATGTCAATAAATCCCAGCTATAACCATTAACAGGCATAATAGAGGAAAAAACAATAAATGCACATTATCATTCAGAACAGTATAATAAAATAAGAGGACCCATACCATATCCATCATTTTTTTTTTAATTTAAGAAGGTATGTATTTCCTTTATAATATTTTCAATTATTCTGATTTTTACAGGACTGATTATGGTGGACTCTATCAAAGGAAAAAATGCAACCATTGATTAATAACACGTAGTTAAGAAAGAGATAATCATCACCATTAGTTTCATAATAAAATGGCCACCATTTTTCAAAGACGTGAACACGGTAATCATTCCAGAAAAAAAAAAAAAAAAAAAGCAACAAAGGTGACAATTACAAGGTGAAAGAGTCCTTAGAAAATGACAATATAAAAGGTGAGCCTGGCGGAAAGGTACTGATTAGCTACAGTAGAATGAAAACACATAAAAGGAAAAACAGAAAAATGGAGAGAAAAGAAGTACCAACACTATCAATACCTGTTGAGTTTAGCCTTTGACAATTTCCCAAATTAAAAAAAAAAAAAAAATCCATTTCTGAAACTATGACATCTGTATCATTCAGGGATTATATATGAGCCATGGAATGACTCCACATAAAGGAGTGCTTGTGAGCATAAACTCACAAGGAAAATTGACTGCCTTCAAATCCTGCTATAACATTTACTAGTGTAATCTTGGAAAATGCCTTACTTACCTCATCTGCAAAATGGGGGTATTAATACCTACATATGGTGTATGGTAAGCATTTAACAAGTGTCATCTCTAAATGATACAGGCAATCACTTGCAAAATTCTTAATATTTTTAGGAAACCTAGTTAAGTCTTTTCTTTCCTCATTTCTTCAGAGAAAGACCCTCTCGCTAAAATTTAGATAATTCCCTTGAAACTGGTGACTCACGTCCTTTGGCTATTGATAAGGATCATTGAAACTCAGTATTCTCATTGGTCCATTAAAAGGCAGGAATGGCTTTACGCCAAACAGGGTCCTTAGAGTCCTAGAATGAAGAAACTTTTAACCCAAGGTTTTTTCTTTTACAAAACATATTAACCAAGTCTGTTTTGCTTTGACTGCTTGATGGACAAATTAATGATAGACACATAACTAACTATATGAGTCAAGTAACAAGTTTGTATCTTCTTTTCTTTGTCTAGGGACAGAGGTGGCACTTCAGCAGGAAACTCAAGACCTCATCCTGACTAAGGCAGAGAGGTAAAGAGCTCCATGAAACCCCAATAGGCAGAGACTGCAATCCTCCTGAGCAGGAAGCATATACAGAAGAGACCTCCCGTCCCTCGACATCCATACTAATAAAAAAGGGGTTCATGGCTCTTAGAAAAGGATTAGATAGGAAAATTAGAGGGTTTCAGGTCAGCCTGCAAAGACTCTGAAGTCATCTTATTCTAGAAAGGGTCTGCCCTACTCCACCCACAATTAAGTAAGCCCACAATTAAGTAAGACAGAAGGTGTTTGGGGGCTAAAAGTAACTCAAACAAGGAAACAAGGAAACAGATAATTGGGTACTAGTTTCAGTCAGTCACTCCCACCTATGTAATGAAGAACCTATGTAATGAAGAACCTTCAACTCACCCGAGCTTCATTATACCTTCATTATAATGTGATGCAAATGCCCGGAAGTTCAGTAATATCATTATTAATGAATTCTGGGAATGAACATGCGCAGAAAGCAAATGATGAGTCACTGAGTCCTATCAATCTTAGTTGTTAATCAAGAAAGCCCACTCTTCTAAGAAAAGTAACCACTCACAGCAAATAGCAATAAAAAACCCAAAGGCTTTGTTACCAGGCCTTTAAGTCACTCTTCTCTTGCTCAGTCCTGCTCCCACGTCTAGAAGTGTACTATTACTTCTAATATAGCTATTCTTTTCTGCTGTATTTTGGTGTCTTGCTCAATTCTTTGTTTGAGACATCAAGAACCTGGACAATGAATGCACCAAAAGGGAATCCCTGCTCTCCGGTAACATTAATACATAATGAACTAAAAATAACAACAGAAATACTACTAGACCACATCCCCATGAAGTGCTATTCTTCAAAGTCATCTTCAGAGGGCATGACTGTGTCATTCCTGATAGTATTTTTAGAATCCCTTTTTTGGAGCTTGTTACTACACAACCTCAGGAAACATTAAGAATTTCTTTAACAGTCATTTCAAGATTTTGTAGGGCAAATTGGTTCTGTAGTCAGTTTACTTTCTTGAATTCATGAACAGATTCTTTGCTTTGGTCCCATTGCTGTTTTCTCACCCCATTTGGTAGGGAAGGTAGGAGACTGGAAGTAGAAGCCTAGGATGTTTTTACTCTATTGTACATTTGGATCTTTGTGGCTAATATACCATAATGGCTCACTATTTCTCTCTGTCTCTCAACTATGTCTACTAGGCACCTCTTATGTTCGCACAACCCCTTTCTACTACAATCTCTTATGTCCTTTGGAAAAAGAAAAATATTAGAAGTTGCTCTAAATAGTACTGTCTAATAAATCAATCAAGGTGTTCAACTGAACTTTTGCAGCAGAAAACATTTCTTTGTTCAAAGGTCATCATGTGGGCATGATTTTAATTAACATATTTATACTTTAAATATCGATGTGTCAGGGTAAACACATACTGTACTCTTATCTGGCATACTTTAGGCTCTCTGTAGAATGGATATGACAACTTTGCAAGGCATAGATCTCATTATCTTTCTGGACTGAGGATATGTTTATATGTGAACAGGCCCCTTGATTTCCAAACCAGTCTGTATTTAGAGCTGGCTCACAGTACAGCTTCCAATATCAGGGAAAATGATAATATGTGTATGGGAATGTCTTTTGGTTAGTAAGTCACATTTTTTAACATTTAACAAATCTACTCTGCTTGTTTTCCTTGTTCTCAATATCTGGTTATTGAGAGACCACAAACTAGATAATAAGTGATAACAAACCCTATGTTTGTATTTTCTTTTCTCTCTCATCCTGAGAACTCATCCCTAGATGATTTGAGAAGTCTTTTTTTGTTGTCGTTGTTATTGTTTTTTGTTACCTTTCTTCTCTTAGGTATTCCCAGAATGCTAGTTGAAATTATACTGGATATGGAGACACAAGAAGCAGTGGTACAAATGATTCCTTAGTTAGAATTTCTTCCCTAAATCTATTCTGAAATTAAATACTATTCACTATTTCCCATGCTACAAGTAGTTAATAAATTGAATCCTCAAATAATTCCTTAGTGGCACTAAATCAACTGTTTCATACTCTGTTCCAGACTCTCCTAAAAATATATAGATTTGTGATTTGACTCCTATCTTTGATGTTGTATCAGTAACAGAAAACTAAAAGTTATACAAACCAGCAACAAATAAGTCTTACAAAAGGGGTAGGGAACCCAATATATTAACAGTTTATTAGAAGATCTAGGATAATGCATGAGAATGAAGGCAATAGAAGCTGGAAGTAAGTAGATCTAACTTTCAAATATTTGTCTCCTGTAACTAAAAAAAAAAAAAAAAAAAAAATTGTTGCCTACTATTTCTTTTCATTCACTGACAAATATCTGAAACCATTAATTTATAATTGCTATCATCATTGTTTACATATACTCAATATTTTAATTCCCTGAAAGCTGGTTTCTGACCAAATCAATCTTTTGGTTCTGCTCTCTCAAAGATCACTAATAGCCTCCTCATCGCCAAATGCAGTGGCCTTTTCTTCGATTTCATTTACTAGGAGATGCTTTAGTGGCATCCATCCAATCTTTTGACTTTGCTTGACCAAGTCAGACTCTCTTTATCTTAGGATATTAAAATCAGGAGTCTGAGATGACAGCATTAGCTAGGGAATTAAACTTAAAATATGAAAACTTAGAAGTTTGTGTGTAAGTTGTAATCTTCCATCAGTACAGAAAAGTAAACAAAGCTGATCCCAGGAAGAAGAAGAGAGTAATACAGGTGCACATAGAAAACTCCAGGTCAGGTAATTGGTAGCCTCAGAGAAAAAGAAAGACAGAGCAAAGCCACTTTGATTCTTAGCTCTCGACACCTAAGTATAACTCCTGATCCACACTGTTAGGTAGTTAGGTAGCCATGAGCCACTGGGATGAAGGCCCAGCTCTGTAAACATGGAAATGACAACATTGAGGGACCAACCCAAAGGCTCCTAGAACCTCTCAGAAAAGACTCATTTTTTAAATAATACCTCTACATCCTGGAGTACAAGGAAATAAATGAGCATAGCATAGCAACCAGTTTAGGTCAGCCACGAACACTTACACAGTAAGGAGTACTCTGACTTATTCTTCTCAACCTCATTATAATGTCATACATATGTCTGGAAGTTTGAGAATCTAATTATAACAAACTGAATTCTGGGAAAGTACATGTACAGTTTACAATAGGTTATATAACAGCCGACTGTCAGTCAAAATGACCTCACATATCAATCAGCTAGCACCACCCTTATAACCATCCATCACCACCCCGATATAAGACAGACCTCCCTACCTCTACGAGGCTACAACCCTCTCTGGTGTAGCTTGTTTCTCTCTTGAAACGTACTTCAATAAATCTTACTTTTCCTAAACTTCGCTGATCTGTAATTCTTTACTGCATCAGCAGAAAGGACTGAGGGCCCCTAGTACCACCGGAGCAAAGACGGATTTGGATGGTCCCCAACAGTGACAAAACTATGACCTGGTATGCTTCCTCTCAGTACAGTAAAACCTGCTGAGTGGATTTCTGTTAGTTGCATCTATCCATGGTTTTCAACCGAGACATGGAAACAAAAGGTCACATTTTACCTTGTGTGTGAAGTCTTCTCAGATTATTTCCTGTTGATTCCTGTGTCTCGAAAGTTCCATTGCAAAGAGGCTTTGAGACACAAAACTCTTTACTAATGATACAGAATTATGCATTGTTTAAGTCTGTTAGTCACATTTTACCCCCAGGATTGTAAGCTCTTTTGATTGGCATGAAGTATTTAGTTTTTTGGGTTTTTTTCCCCAATATACACAGCATGATACTAGCAAATAGTTGGTGTTTCATAATAGCTTTTAATTAATACTGTGTACATTTCAATCTATGAAATGGAAACATAAATGTTATATTGCATAGAGAAATATGTGTACACTTGTAAACTTGTTGACCCCTAAAATATAGAAGGTATTGTGAGAATAAATTTTTAGTGTCTCCCAACTAACATATAATGACTAGAGAAGTATCTAATAATACATTGTTCATGCTTCTTTAGGATGAGCTTAGTAATTTTTGTGATTTTTAAATGACATATGGAAATATTTTCTTCAACCAGTAGATTCTACTTTTTGACAGACTGTAATGAGTCTTTAAAAGAACTGCTGTCTAGGAATGTGTTCAAACAATGAAATAAATGAAAAATAAAATGCTGTGTGAACAATTTCAAAGGACTTAACAACTTTCCTTTAGGGGAAAAAAAAAAAAGCCTTCAGAGTGCAAAGCAGACCTACTTACCCCCTGCAGCTGTAGAAATGAGAAGGAAAATCTCTGTCCTACTTTTCAGTCCTCAGGCCTCAGGGCGAAAAAAGGGAGTATGGAGGGAGGAATTTCCCAGATTTCTCAGAGTGCTGTGAATAAAAACTAGCCACAGTAGAGTACTTCTAAATGCCTAAGGATAGAGGATTCCAACATAATTCTCTCAAATACAAACAATAATTTAAGAATTAAGTCAGAGTGACTTTAGAAAGATAATAAGAAAGAGGCCATTTAACTATTTAGTGGTAAATTTCCTCGCTCTTACAGAGAAAATGTAGGCTGGTTCCTTCAATATGCTCGTGCAATAGAGAAGTCACTCACAGAGTGAATGACTGGCCTTTCTGAGCTGTAAATAGGACTTTCTCTAGACTCTCATCATAGCTCTATTCCCCTTGAACTTTAGCATTTCAGGTAGTTGATCAACTAACTACTCTCAGCTTAAAACTGTCCCTAAGAGCAAATACAAAAGTAAGAGGCTTAATTCTTCCTATTGAAATTAGAAGAGACTTCTCACTTCCTTCTCTAACAGCATTTTCTTTAGAAACTTGTATTTTAAGTGTTTTTTTTTTTTCCCCCTGTCTCTTTGAAATGTAGTAACACGTTTTAAAAACCAGATAAGCCTCTTGCCAGCTTTATTGTATTTCTCAAGGACTGGGGAATCAACTCTTTGAAATATAATCAAGGAAAGGAAATGGCACCAATCTCCTAGTTTCTATGGGTGAGTAGGAGCCTAACTTCAGTGGATGCCTAGCCCCTAAACCACCTTCTGTCATTAAGATAAATTTATTTTTCCCTTAGATAAAGCCAATCAGCTAACACAAATGATCACCCCAGTTACCAAGTGAGTTAAGGAGGAACTATTATTGACAAATGGTGTTAACAAGTCATTCTTCTTAAGAACTGATTGTTGTTTATCTTGAGAACATGTATAAATGGTTATATAAAACAAAATTTCTTCTATCTTTGCAATCACTTAGCAGATTGCCTGCCATGCGTATCATATTCTGGTTTAATGCTTATTCAGTAATAAAACTATCTTTTTTTCCTTCTACCTTTAGGATGTTAAAATAATTAAACAAGGAGGCCATTAGACTGAGGTGGCTCTATTGCCTTGATAGCAAGTAAAACCTAAATCAGATTCAGTGCATTGGAGTATGAGGAAATGAAACAAGAACAACCAGTCACAAACAGCCAACTAGACTTTCCCAAATAAAGCAACCACTTAAACTATATATAGCCAATCTAATAATTTCCT
Source organism: Pteropus vampyrus (assembly GCF_000151845.1). Classification (NCBI taxonomy): domain Eukaryota; kingdom Metazoa; phylum Chordata; class Mammalia; order Chiroptera; family Pteropodidae; genus Pteropus; species Pteropus vampyrus. Next base: position 5,901,689 of record NW_011888791.1, on the reverse strand, counting down.
TGCTTTGTTTCCCTATCCTCTCTGTAAAAACCTCTACCCTAACTCCTTCTGGCAGAGTGTTCCTAGTCACTTTTAGTTTGCTGCTGCCTGATTCAAATGGATATATGTTCAAATAAACTCTTGAAAATTTTAATGTGCTTCAGTTTATGTTTTAACAGTTCAGATTTTTTCTGGGTTAGGAAAAGCTTTTGTTTTTAATTACATTGCCCTAACACCAGCTCTCGGCTTCTGGGATACCGATTTCTCCTGGATTTTCTCCTACCTCTCCACCAGTTCCTTCTCAGTCTCCTTGGTTGAATTCTCTTTCCTGCTTTAGAATGGACCAACTTTTTCAAGGTCTGCCCCCTTTCTATCTTTCCGAATCTCGTCCTTGCATTTCTATTTCTACCAACCTACACCCAGTCAGCCCTTCATACTTTACAGTCTAACACATTACTACAGACAAAATGTTAGTTTTGATTCTATGCTTTTAAGGTGCCATTTTTTTCTGGCTGGAAACATCTCCTCCTCTGGTTTGATCTACTTTGTTAAGCTTTTCCTGACCAGACTCTGGAAACAGTTAATTATTCCCTTCACTGCAAACTCTGCTCTGATTTCATGCTACCTAAGCAAACTTCTGATTGAACTGCATATAGTATAGATTTGCTGAATGAGAAAATGCACCTCTCTGCTCCAGAATTCCTGTTCACGTGACAGCGATTTCTCACTATAAAATTGGGGGCATTGTTTTACCATAGTTTTTATAAATGTATTTCTGTATGTAGGTGATTGTAAAACTGCTTCTAAGAAAACGAATGGTCCATTCTGAGTAATTCTGAATGTTTGAGGCTGGGAAGGCCAGACCCAAGTTAATGTTAGTCTTTGGGACTGTGTGGATGCCATCTGGTCTCACTTCCCTGGTTGTATGCCGACCTCACCTCACTTTGAACACGTGTTTAAATCGCATTTGTTCCAGTCACAGGTTTGCATATAAATATAACACACTAATGAAGACAAGTCATTTCTCTGGCCTTGGTTTTGTCTATTATAAAATGTCAGGTTTGGCCATAATTATCTCTAAAAGTCATTCCCACAGTAAAGAACATGAATCTTAATATGTTTTCCTAATTTGCAATATCAATATTAGCAAATACTTGAAACCTTCGCATATATAAAATTAGTATCGGACATTCAATTTTTTTCTTTGCAAGCTGCTGTGACTATGAACTGTCTTCCACGTAGGCATCTCATGCCCTGATATAAGCAGCTGAAGGGCATTAAATAAATATTTTTATTTATTTATTCATTTATTTCCAACCAAAGTTTCTGGATATTTTTATATCATTAAAAAAATTAAAATTTATTTATTTCTTTATTTTTCATTAACATTCCCTCTCTTTTTCTTTCTTATTTTCATATGCATCACCCAAAAGGCTGGAAATTTTATCGAGGCTGCATGTGCCATGTTTGTGAGCCAAAGCTTTGTACATCCGCAACACGGTGGTCTTAAACTAAGTTCCTCTCAATCTCATCAAACCTTGAGAATATCAGTCTTTTAACCCTGAGATCCACTGAGGAGAACATCAGACAGAAGGTGTGTCTAAGTGAGTGAATGAATGAATAAGTAAAAAAGTAAAAAAAAAAAAGATAAATAGATATTTTTCAAAGTAATTACTACACACATACATAAATAATTAAGGTGAGGTTGAGAACAGGAAAAAGACATAGTTAATTAGTAAAGTCAAAAATGAAGAAAAAGTGTAGCTTAGAAATGATTAACTTTTGTCATTTCATGAAACAAGTGATCCAAAATTAAAGTGATGGGAACTTACAACCATAGTACACTATAATATAATGCAAGACCTAATTTTTGATGACAACTCATGCTTATTCACATCAGATGTTTATTATAATACACATTCATGCAACTAGACCTTTGAGTACTAGTCAAATTTCAGCAAAGGCATTGTTCATTTAACAAATATGTTTGAGTGGAAGATATAATGATGAACAAAATAAATACAGAGCCTGCCTCAAAAAGCCAGGGGACTTTCAAGACAAAATGTCCAGAGAGGCCTAACTGAGTTGCACATGACACACGAGGCCTCTTGGCACATAAGAAGGGCCAGAGAAAAGCTCTGTGAGGCTCCTGGAAACAGGAAGAGCAACCATGCACAATGACTTGGCTCAGCCTATATTTCCACTTAAATTTGCTCTCCAGAGGTACACACATTTCTTGACAAAAACTTTGTAAGAAAAAATATCTGATGAGTGAGATTTCTGAATTTAAACAGAAAGCACACAAGTCTGTTACTGTCTGAATGAAATAAAGATCATATTTATAGAATTGAAAAGGCACAGGTGCGTGGGAATAATGTGAGTTTTTAGGTCTCATTACTCTTATTTCTTCATCAGTCAAGAAAATTCCAGAGGGGAATATAAAATCAACCCAGTGCTTTCTACAAAACCTTTGTGGCTAAAAGAGAACTTAGTCTTCCAAAGTCTTAAAAACTAAAGTATTCGTTTGATGAACTTTAAATTGCTGCTAGCTAAATAGACCAGATAATAAAAAGAATTGCAACAAGAGATACAAATAGCTAGCTGTGTCAAAATCTTTGTTCTCTAAGATTGATGGGTTTGAAGAGAAAAAGCAACTTTAGCGTTGCTTTAATTGCAGAATCTAAAGTATTCATTCCTTT